>NC_141875.1:121205312-121356828 GCF_056163025.1 Triticum urartu | reverse complement strand
GAATGCCGACAAGTGAACCATGATGTGTGAAATCAATACTCCTAGCAACTGTGTTGCTTGGTAGTTATGGACATTATTATCATTCTTAGCGTGTTGGTTATCGAATCACTATTCTAGGATTGATCGTGCTACCTTGTCCTTATTCCTGGTGCACTATTTGATCTTGGAGTTAGGATTGAATTCCTTGCTTATTTGATCATATCGTCTTTCCCTGAAAAGCAAGATTGTTCTCGAGCTTAGTGACATATCGGTGGTTCGTGATTTTCCGAATATCTTCTCGTAGGTATCACCAGGCTGTCACCTGATCGCTATGTTGAGTTCGTGATCAAGTTGATTTCTTGTAGCCACCCTCTTCTCCAAGAATCTGTGTTGGATACCCCTGAGCTAGTTGCTTAAGCTTAACAACAACTTGGAGAGTTGGAAGATAAAAGCTTGTCCTACCACGCTCATCCCTAAGGGATATCTTTTATCTGTGTTGAAGAAAGATAATATCTTCATCGATTGATCCATGTGATCAATTGTCGGCGCTATTGTCTTATCAATCCTTTGATTTGAGTGTGGGCTATCGTCAAATCAAATCAGAACCAACGATGTTCGTAATGTTGTCTTACTCATGGTTGATCCCTCGAGCATACACCATTACATCCTTTGGTCTGACCAATGCTATCACCGTGTTCACATGATGGTGGAAGTCTAGTGATATGGAGATTCCGATGAGTTGTTGTTGAGCCCATCAGCAGCATTTTGTCTCCCCCATGATTCATGTTGAACATTATACTAGTGTTGGAAACTTTATAAGAATTGCCCTCATGTCCCGTTCATGAAGCATATGTCTGGTTGAAATATGTGACTTCCTCTAATTCATGTGCATCTGATGCAAGTTGCCGCCGTGGATTCGAGAAAGCTTGTTTTGCTTCCTTTGGAGTCATCCCAAGTTAGTCATGAATGTGCGAAGTATTCTATGGTTTGATAGGCTTGCTACCTCCAGTCCATATGTGTCCCTAGCACACCAAGCCACTGATTGATTTGTTCAAGGAGAAGAAGTTTCTTCTTAAGAGCTAGACTTACGCAAGGACTTCGATATCCTCGTTGATGGTTCCCCTTGAACTCGGTAGTGTTTCATTGTAAGACTACAAGGTGACCATGCTTGTCTAGGACAGCGTGTTCACATGCTTGTAGCAGAACCGGCTCATGTTTTGGAGCTTACTACCATAGTTCATTCCCCCGAGAGTCTCGCAACATCATCTCGTCGATGTGTGTTGCAAACTTTTGTTCTCCTTTCTAGACTTGATGAGTCTGGAATATCCTGACACCAACCAGATCTGAATCTCAGGCAGATATGATGGTTGGAACACACTCCAAGAACTATAATATTGCTCTCTCTGTAACCGGTAAAGTGGATGTCGTGGCCAACACACCCAGCCGGAAGACCTATTATTGTAGTATCTTGATTGAGGAAGTTGGCCACCTCCCCATAAGGATTTCGTAGGATTTACTCCAGAAGTTGTTCCTTATGGATCTATTGTATTCCGAAGTCCGACCACTACTTGATGGCTATGTTGATGCTTTAAAGCATGACCGTGGTAACCAGTACATCAAGGAGAACATTAGAAGCGGAATGCTAAATGTCTCTCAGTCGATCATCCAGATTTCTTTCCCTTAGCCTTGCTAAGGTGAAATCTGAGAAAGGGTTGTCCTTCTATGCATCTGCATTGTCCATCACTATTCATCAAGGTAGTAAGATGTGTTGCCAGGATACTCGACTCGGATGTTGGTAGAACCTTGATGAATATGGAAATGCTCAAGTTCTTGAGAGCACATGAAATCACTAGGATTTATCGTCGGCATTAATTGGGATATGCTTTCAGTTTCCTCGGTTATGCTATAACCTTTCCGATAGTGGAATCTCTCTCTACTGTTCGGTTCTCCCCAGTTACTAGAATCAATCCCAACATTTGCATTTTGTCCCCAGCTTGCACCCACCATTGTGCCCTTTCACTATGATCCGCCTTCTCAGCAGTTGTTGTCCAAGATCATCTTCAAAAAGCGGACCTACCATGGGTCCCATCCATTTTCGATGATAAGCAAAATCATCCATTACGTTGTCTTCAACAAGGTAGTCCACATCATCCATTCGAACTCCGCCAAACGATCGTTTGTCATTGACTTAGGCTGGCATAAAGAGTTTCAGTGATCGTTATATCAAAAGTAATTCTTTTTGCCACTTAAGGGAATAGCCCCGTTAGGTAATCATGGCAACTTATCTCCTCGCCGCTTTGACACTCACTCACCATCTCACCTAAGCATGGGATTGTTGCCTACCAATTTGGACCTTCGTCATATGTCCCTCTACATCCCTTTTGATATGTATGTTTCGTGTCTCAGCTCAAGAGATGTTTTATATCTCACCCCAAGAGTTGATCTTGAGTTGCCTGATCTTCGAGAAGATCGATTCATGTAGAGTTCCTGTCCGTCATCATCGTGTTGGATGCAGATCTCGAAAGAAAGGACGCCAAGATCGATCTGAAGCAATGGATCATGAAGATCGTGTTAGTTGTGCCCTCTGTCTTCTTACCTCACGTCTTGAATCTCGAGGCGAGATTCTTGTTTAGTGGGGGTGAGTTGTCACAGCCCTAGAATTTGCTTTTCATTAGTTGCATTAAGGCAGTCATGTCATCATGTTTAAATTTCTCAGAAAGTTGAAATGGGGATGACAAACCCTAGCACCAAAAATTAAATCAAATAGGGTCAGCCTTAAGCCTTTTCAATAAACCCAAAATGCCTTTAAAAATGTTCATCATTTTTAGAAAAGGTTAAAACCTCTGACAAAAATGATGCGCATGTTTCAAGGTCATTCATGGATTTTTGAATTAAATCTTATCATATTTGAATTTGGGATTTAAACACTATAAATAATTTAAATGCTCAAATAATGCTGAATTTAAATGTGGACCACTGGAATAATCCATAGAGTGTCCACAAATTATTGCAGCATTTTACAAAATGCTTTAGTATTTTTACTAAAGCCAAAACAGCAGCAGAAAAATAGAAAACAGAAGAAAAATAGAATAGGAAGGAAACCCACCTAACTTACCTGGCAGCCCATCCGCATCCCAACACTGTGCAGCCCAGCCCACCGCAGCCGCCACCGTCTTCAACCTCCTGCCAGTAGGCAGGAGGGCGTGTGCCCGACGCGCGTGCGCACGCGCCGGCCACCTCCTGCTTGCCTGCACGCCGCTGGATTCACCCGAGGGTGCCACGCATCCTCCCTCGACCCTCTGCACCTCCTCCCTCATCGCAGCTCTCTCCCCTCCCCTCGCTCTCCCGAATCCGAGCGGAGCTCGTCGCCGTCGTACGTCGTAGATGCGGCCTCCGTGCTCCCCTCGCCTCCCCGACGTGTCCAGGAGCATCGCCACGCCTCCCTTGTCCTCTCTGTCCAGCCACGCCTCGCCGGAGGCCTTGCATCGACCCCATCTTCATCGTCTTCGTCGCCGGCCACCGGAGATGCCTCTCGCCGCCCCGCTCGCTCCAGTGCTTCCCCGAGCACGCCGAGGCCACCTCTGCATCCACCGTGAGCCCCTGCCCCTAACCCCTCTCCTCTACGCCTCGGTTGCACCCCCTAGAGGCCATCTCCACCGAGCCCGAGCACTCTGCTCCGCCGGCGACGCCGTCGTCGTGGCCACAGCCACGCGGGCTCGAAACCGAGCGCATCACCGCGTTTGCCACACTCCCAGGAGGCCATAGCCCCTCTCCACGCCCCTGTTGTGCATCCCAGCGCCGAACCCGAGCACGCCCGAGCTCCGGCCGCTGCCGCGAGCTCCGTTCCGGCGAGCTCCGGCGCCCCCATGGCCATCCACCTACCTCCCTGGATGCGGGCGAGTCTGGGCTACGCCCAGATGCCCTTAGCCACCGCCCTCGTCGCCTTTAGCGTGAGTCCGGCGCGTTGCCGCCGCGGGTTTGGTGGCCGCCGGCCAACTCCGGCGACAGCCGACGTGGCGGGGGCATTAGTGCTAATCCCCGCCAGCTGGACCTCACCTAGTCACTGACAGCGGGCCCCGCAGCGGGTCAAAGCCGTAGTCAACGCGGGATTAGTTTCTATCCCACTGACCAGTGGACCCCACTGGTCAGGTTTGACTTGGACCCGGTCTGTTGACCTGCTGACGTCACAATGACATCATGCTGACGCAGTTATCCTTTTTCTGGATTTATTCTTATTCAGGAATTCCAGAAATTAGTTTAAACTTCAAAAATTCATAGTAATTCAACCGTAACTCCAAATGAAACAAATTATATATGAAAACTTATTAGAAAAATTCAAGGAATCTGTTTATGGCATTTGCATGCATGTTTGAACAACCTAGGGTTGCTGTACAGGGCAATTTGCATAATTGACATTTAAAATAAGCACATATGGAGTTTGAATTTGAACCCTTGGTTCAAACCAACTTCATTTAATATGATTGCTAGTTGCATTAGCTCAATCAACAGCATATTGCCATGACATTATCATGCATCATAATTGTTGCATTGCATTGATTGTGTTCCTCTTTGTTTGCCGGTATTTGTCCCCTCTCGATAGACGTGGTTCCGACGATGAGTTCGATGACACCGATGAAGAACTATACTATCTTCAGAAGTGTCAGGCAAGCAAAAACCCCTTGTTCATTCTGATACAATCCCACTCTCTCGCTCCTGCTCTCCTTTACTGCATTAGGACAACAACGATTCAACTGTTACATGTTGCGGTAGTTGAACCCCTTTCCTTTGCATGACATGTCATTGCCACAGTAAATAGATGAAACCCACTAGCATGAGTAGGAGTTGTTTGAGCCCTGATGTGCCTACTCATTCATGTTTGCTTGTCATGCCTACTATTGCTTAGAGTTGTGTCAGGTCTGATTCATCGGGGATGAATTGGAAAGTTGTGAACATGTCCTACTGTGTGTGAGCTAAGTGTGTGAACACGATTTGGTAAAGGTAGCGGTGAGAGGCCATGTAGGAGTACATGGTGGGTTATCTCATTGAAACCGTTCTCAGGAACTGAGTTCTGTGTTTGTGATCCATGAAACAGCTACTACCACACATTGGGCCCTGAAATATGACCCCTCTCGACTTACTGACCCCTCTCGTCCTCTGTCCAGGAGTTGCAACTAGTTTCTGGTGTTTATAGGATATGTGTTGGCGGTCGTGCGTAGCGCTGACCCTAGGGGTAGGCTATGATGCGGTAGATACATCGTGGCACAGTGTACCGGGCGCCCGTTTGGTGTCTCGGGAACCCTGCACACATCGTTTGGGGCTGTGAGCGAAACTCCGGCCGGATCTCCTCGCGGATGGAACCCGAATAGGCGATAAACCTGGACTAGAGACTTGTGCGGTTAGTCAGGTCATGGTCTACACCCACGTCGGCTTTCGCTTGAAGTCTGCCGAGCACATGTCGTGTGCAGACGCTAAGTGGTGGAAACATGTGTGACAAAGTACATCCCTGCAGGGTATAAAACTATTCGAATAGCCGCGTCCGCGGTAAAGGACTTCTGGGTTGCCTATAACAGTTCATAGACAAGTGAAAATGGATACTCTAAAACTTGCAAGATAAGTGTGAGTGCTATGGATGGCCTTCTCGTAGGGAGACGGGAGCGGATCCATAGTGGTGTATTGAATGGCGAATATGTGGACTCGTGTGCGCCACCTCAAAAGAGTTACTTGTAGTCGTAGTTTAAGATAGCCACCGAGTCAAAGGTGGCTTGCTGTAGTTAAACTCCACCACCCCTCTTTGTTGATACCGATGCATATGTAGCTAGTTCTGATGTAAGTCTTGCCGAGTACTTTTGTACTCACGTTTGCTTAATTTATGTTTTGCAGAGAGACTTCAGTCTCGCTAGTAGTTTCGCGTGGACTTCGACGTTTAGCTTGATACCTCAGCTACGATCTTGTGCCCTCGGCAGGATCTAGTAGATAGTCAGGCTTCTCAGCCTTTTTCATTTGTAGATGTCTGTACTCAGACATGTTAAGCTTCCGCATGTGCTTTGATTTGTATGCTATGATTGTTGGGTCATGAGACCCATGTTTGTAATATCTCGCTCCTCGGAGCCTAATGAATAATACTTGAGTCGTAGAGTTATGTTGTGATGCCATGTTGTATTTACACATATCGAGCATATTGTGTGTATGATTGAAATGCTTGGTATGTGTGGGATCCGACAGTCTAGTTGTTTATCCTTGGCAGCCTCTCTTATGGGGAAATGTAGTCTAGTGCTTCCATGAGCCATAGTAGTCCGCTACAGCTCGGTTCAACGGAGTCCGGCTAGCCCAGCACTACTGCTCAAGACACTTGACTGGTCGGCATGTGTTTCACTTCGTTCCTGTGTCTGTCCCTACGGGGAAATGTCACGCGGTGACATCCGGAGTCCTGTTAGCCCAGTGCTACAGCCCGAATTCACACGCTGCTGACCGACATGCTCGATGTGATTCATGTATGCCTGTCCCCATAGGTTGGTGCCGCTTTGGGTTCACGACTAGCAATGTCGGCCCGGGTTCTCTGTCATATGGATGCTAGCGACACTATCATATACGTGAGCCAAAAGGCGCAAATGGTCCCGGTCCATGGTAAGGCGACTCCCGTGGGAATACCATGCGTGAGGCCGCAAAGTGATATGAGGTGTTACCGGCTAGATCGATGTGACTTGGAATCGGGGTCCTGAAAGTGCGTGATTTTAATTTTTTTACTGGAATGTCAAACGGTTCTGAAACTTTTTGCACTGTATTTACATACAATTTTTTTATTTTCCCTAATTTTGACAGAATTTTTGGAGTACCAAAAGTATGGTAAATGTTCAAATTACTACAGACTGTCATGTTTAAGACATATTCTGTTTTTGATGCATAGTTTATTTGTTTTGATGAAACTATCAATTTCTATCAGTGGATTAAGCCATGGAAAAGTTATATTACAGTAGCTACAATGAAAAAACAAAATATGAATTGGTTCGCAACAGTACTTAGAGTAGTGATTTGCTTTATTATACTAACGGATCTTACCGAACTTTTTGTTAAGTTTTGTGTGATTGAAATTTTCAAGTTTTGGGAGAGATCACAATGGATGAAGGAATAAGGAGTGGTAAGAGCATAAGCTTGGGTATGACCGAGGCACCCCGAGGAAATATTCAAGGACTCCTAAGCAACCAAGCTTGGGGATTCCCCGAAAGACATCCCCTCTTTCTTCTACCAATCATCGGTAATTTTACTTGGAGTTATATTTTTATTCGTCACATGATATGCGTAAATCTTGGAGCGTCTTTTGCATTTAGTTTTCACTTTTCTTTTATGCACCATGCCGGTATGAGATAGTCCTAGGTTGATTTATATAATTCTCATTGCACTTCACTTATATCTTTTGAGTATGGCTTTATAGAATGCTTCATGTGCTTCACTTATATCATTTGAAGTTTGGATTGCTTGTTTCTCTTCACATAGAAAATCGTCATTTTTAGAATGCTCTTTTGCTTCACTTATATTTGTTAGAGCGTGGGCATATCTTTTGTAGAAAGAATTGAACTCTCTTACTTCGCTTATATCCATTTAGAGAGATGAAAGGAATTGGTCATTCACATGGTTAGTCATAAAATCCTACATAAAACTTGTAGATCACTGAATATGATGTGTTTGATTCCTTGCAATAGTTTTGCGATATAAAGATGGTGATATTAGAGTCATGCTAGTGGGTAGTTATGGATTGTAAAAATACTTGTGTTGAAGTTTGTGATTCTCGTAGCATGCACGTATGGTGAACCGTTATGTAACGAAGTTGGAGCATGAGGTATTTATTGATTGTCTTCCTTATGAGTGGCGGTCGGGGACGAGCGATGGTCTTTTCCTACCAATATATCCCCCTAGGAGCATGCGGGTAGTACTTTGTTTCGATGAATAATAGATTTTTGTAATAAGTATGTGAGTTCTTTATGACTAATGTTGAGTTCATGGATTATACACACTCTCACCCTACCATCATTGCTAGCCTCTTCGGTACCGTGCATTGCCCTTTCTCACCTCAAGAGTTGGTGCAAACTTCGCCGGTGCATCCAAACCCCGTGATACGATACGCTCTATCACACATAAGCCTCATTATATCTTCCTCAAAACAGCCACCATACCTACCTATCATGGCATTTTCATAGCCATTCCGAGATATATTGCCATGCAACTTCCATCATCATCATATACATGACTTGAGCATTTATTGTCATATTGCTTTGCATGATCGTAAGATAGCTAGCATGATGTTTTCATGGCTTGTCCATTTTTTCATGTCATTGCTATGCTAGATCATTGCACATCCCGGTACACCGCCGGAGGCATTCATATAGAGTCATATCTTTGTTCTAGTATCAAGTTAGTAATATTGAGTTGTATGTAAATAAAAGTGTGATGATCATCATTATTAGAACATTGCCCCATGATCAAAATTAAAGTGGCCGAAAAAGCCCCCCCAAAAAAGATAGAGGCCCAAGAAGCCTAAAAAAGAAAAAGAAATAAAAAAAGAGAAGGGACAATGTAACTATCCTTTTACCACACTTGTGCTTCAGAGTAGCACCATGTTCTTCATATAGAGAGTCTCTTGAGTTATCACTTTCATATACTAGTGAGAATTTTCATTATAGAAATTAGCTTGTATATTCTAATGATGGGCTTCCTCAAATGCCCTAGGTCTTCATGAGCAAGCAAGTTGGATGCACACCCACTTAGTTTTAGTTTAAGCTTTCATACACTTATAGCTCTTAGTGCATCCGTTGCATGGCAATCCCTACTCCTCGCATTGGCATCAATTGATGGGCATCTCCATACCCCGTTGATTAGCCGCGTCGATGTGAGACTTTCTCCTTTTTTGTCTTCTCCACACAACCTCCATCATCACATTCTATTCCACCTATAGTGCTATGTCCATGGCTCACGCTCATGTATTGCGTGAAAGTTGAAAATGTTTGAGAACATCAAAAATATGAAACAATTTCTTGGCTTGTCATCGGGGTTGTGCCTGATTTGAATATTTTGTGTGATGAAGATGAAGCATAGCCAGACTATATGATTGTATAGGGATAACTTTCTTTGGCCATGTTATTTTGAAAAGACATGATTGCTTTATTAGTATGCTTGAAGTATAATTGTCTTAATTTCAAATGATAGACTATTGCTTTGAATCACTCATGTCTTAATATTCATGCCATGATTAAATTACATGATCAAGATTATGCTAGGTAGCATTTCACATCAAAAATTATCTTTTTTATCATTTACCTACTCGAGGACGAGTAGGAATTAAGCTTGGGGATGTTGTTACATCTCCGTTGTATCTATAATTTTTGATTTTTCTATGCCAATATTATACAACTTTCATATACTTTTGGCAACTTTTTATACTATTTTTGGGACTAACATATTGATCTAGTGCCCAGTGACAATTTCTGTTTGTTGCATGTTTTCTGTTTCGTAGAAAATCCATATCAAACGGAGTCCAAACGAGATAAAAACTGACGGAGATTTTTTTTGAAATATATGCGATTTTTGGGAAGAAGAATCAACGCGAGACGATGACCGAGGGGGGCACGAGGCAGGGGGGCACGCCCTGGGCCCTTGTGGCCACCCCGTAAGGCGCTTGGTGCCCTTCTTTCGCCTCAAGAAAGCTAATATCCGGATAAAAATCGTGTCCAAAATTCAGCCCAATCGGAGTTACGGATCTCTGGGAATTTAAGAAACGGTGAAAGGGCAGAATCTGGAACACATAAACAGAGAGAGACAGAGAGACAGATCCAATCTCGGAGGGGCTCTCGCCCCTCCGCCGCCATGGAGGCCATGGACCAGAGGGAAACCCTTCTTCCATCTAGGGGGAGGTCAAGGAAGAAAAAGAATAAGGGGGGCTCTCTCCCCCTCTCTCCCGATGGCGCCGGAACGTCGCCGGGGCCATCATCATTACCGCAATCTACACCAATAACTTCACCGTCATCATCACCAACTCTTCACCCCTCTATGCATCGGTGTAATCCCTCTTTTACCCATTGTAATCTCTACTTAAACATGGTGCTCAACGCTATATATTATTTCCCAATGATGTATGGCTATTCTATGATGTTTGAGTAGATCTGTTTTGTCATATGGGTTAATTGATGATCGTGATTGGTTTGACTTGCATGTTTCATTATTAGTGATGTCCTATGGTGCTCTCCGTGTCGCACAAGCATGAGGGATCCCCGCTGTAGCGTTTGCAATATGTTCATGATTTGCTTATGATGGGTGGCGTGAGTGACAGAAGCACAGACCTGAGTAAGTAGGTTGTTTGTGTATGGGAGTAAAGAGGACTTGATGCCTTATAATGCTATGGTTGGGTTTTATATTAATGATCTTTAGTAGTTGCAGATGCTTGCTAGAGTTCCAATCATAAGTACATATGATCCAAGAAGAGAAAGTATGTTAGCTTATGCTTCTCCCTCAAATAAATTGTAATAATGATTACCGGTTTAGTTATCGATTGCCTAGGGACAAATAACTTTTTTATAT
This sequence comes from Triticum urartu, assembly GCF_056163025.1. Lineage (NCBI taxonomy): Eukaryota > Viridiplantae > Streptophyta > Magnoliopsida > Poales > Poaceae > Triticum > Triticum urartu. The sequence continues at coordinate 121,346,283 of NC_141875.1, read as the reverse complement.
GACAACAAGCTCTTTAATAAATCTAACTTAGTTGTGTCTTTATCTAAACAACCCTTACTTTTTATTTACGCGCTCTTTAGTATCTTTCAAAACTATCCAACAACACCTACAAAGTATTTCGAGTTTCATACTTGTTCTAGGTAAAGCGAACGTCAAGCGTGCGTAGAGTTGTATCGATGGTCGATAGAACTTGAGGGAATATTTGTTCTACCTCTAGCTCCTCATTGGGTTCGACACTCTTACTTATCGAAAGAGGCTACAATTGATCCCCTATACTTGTGGGTTATTAGGGTGCGGCTGGAGGGGGGAGGGGGCGGATAGAAAAAGGGACCCCTGTACCACCGACGGTCGTGTGATAGCCTGGCTTATTAGGGATGATAGACTACTCATATTTTCGGGAGCCCATTCGAACAGAACTTCAAAGTTAAGCGTGCTCAGCTTGAAATAGTTTCAGGATGGATGACCGACCGGGAAGTTACTTCCGGGTGCGCACGAGTGAGGACAAAGTGCACAGAATAGACTAGTATTGATCTGTAGAGCTTGTCTAGATCCCGCTAGGAGTAACGACCACCGACGAGTGTGTTCAGGGCATTACAAATTGATATCAGAGCCGATCCTCGCGGTTACACGGATGTTTACAGATAGATGCGCGGTCATGTTGTGCATGACGCTTGTGACCCATCGGGGCACACGGCATGGCACATGTGCCGGACTGGAAGCACAAACGTTTGTGTCAAGAGAGAACGTTTATGTGGCCTGACGAGGACGTTGGTTTTTTTGAGTGGGGGTGTATACGTTTATGTTAAGAGAGAACGTTCATGTGGCCCGACGAGAATGCCGGTTTCTCTGAGTGGGGATGTATGTGATAGCATGACTTATTAGGAATGATAGACTACTCATATTAATAATAAATTCTTTCTTTTTTGAGAGTCCATTTGGACATAACTTTAAAGTTAAGCATGTTCAGTTTGGAGTAGTTTCGAGATGAGCGATCGACCGGGAAGTTACTCTTAGGTGCGCACGAGTGAGGACAAAGTACGTAGAAAAGACTAATATTGATTTGTGGACCAATCTAGATCCCGCTAGAAGTAACGACTACCGACAGATGTGTCCGAGGCGTTACAGGGCGGGCAAAGGCAAAGGAAAGACAAACACACACGGCCCGCCCTTCTGTGCGCTGTCCATTTCGCCGCAAAAAGACCCAAGTTTGAGTCGGAAATGAGTCAAAAGTGGACAAAAATGCACATCCATGCACTGGATAGTCTGGTATGTCATTTTACCTTAAACGGACGCCTCCAAACAGATTGGGGTCACGTGCTGGAGTTGGCCTAAGGACAGCCTCCGCCACCTAAGGACAGGCTTCGCCGATGCGGCGGAGAGGCTTGCCATGCATCTCGACGGATGCACCAGCCTACGCCCTCTGGCGATGGGGGCGAGGGAAGGAGCGGCGACCGCAATTAGTATTTTTTTTCCCTCGTTAACCTTTTTTGGTAATTGTTCAGTTAACTTTTTTTTTTGAGAAACCCAAGAAATTGTTCGGTCAACTGGGCGGGAAGGAAATAGCTGACGCCCGGACCAGATCGTCCTCGGCTGTCACCTAGCCCACTAATGAACTAGTACTACGTGGATTGGACTGTGAATGAAGATGCCATCGCTGGCCTGAAGCCCATCTAAATGAGCCTGGTATAGAACAAATCGCCCACAAACACGATCTTAAAATGTAAGGTACCCTAAAAAAATCTGAAACTTCCCACCAAACCGCCGAGGCCAATCTGAACCTAAGGCTCGTAGCATAAGTTCATTTCTGGTCAGCAAGCTGCAAAACCTTGTTTAGAAACGTGACGGATTATTTCATCTTCGTTGAGTTTCATCATCGAGAAGTGCCTTCATAATATACTCCCTTCATGGCCGGCTTCATCTTAGGCAGCGCTTTCTCGACGGGGTGGACCATTCTTGGGCTTTGGTAACGCTTTCAAGGACGTGTTGTAGTGTGTTAATTCTTTTTCTTTGAATGTGTCTTCTTTAGACTGGCCATATTGTACTTGGAACGGTAGTAAAGTAATTTCATGAACAATTGTAAGTAATTGGTACTCTCTCGACTACATAACGAGTACATAGGAATGAGCGTGCGTACATAGGAATGAATCTGTGATTAAAAAAAATACTACTATACATCGTTTATTGAATAGAAGTTAGTGTGGAGTTTTCGCAGACACGGCCACTATTTATTTATCAACTCATATATCCGGGGATCATTGGCTACAGAACGTACATACATGCCAAAATTTTGCAGCCAGGGTACATGGATTACGATCGAGCTACATATATAGAGGGGCTACGGCGGCTACAATCCAGGGACCAAAATTTTGTAGCCAGCCGTACGTACGCCATGTCCGTGCGAGCACGAAGACATGCATGCATCAACGCTACTACGTAAGCTGCATCCTTCAACCTAGCCTACTACCACGTACACCCATAGCACTACGTACTAACTTACAGTACATCCACACGTACGATATATATATATATAGGAGGGCCGGCCTGTGAGGCCGTACATCGTCTACCTCGCTCGATCATTCGCGCCCGAGATCCTTCTTGACCTCCTCGAGCTTCTTCTCGTCCGGCTCGATCACCACCCCGCCCTCGCCCTCTGCGCGCTCGTTGCCGGAGCCGGTCGCACGGCTCAGCCCGCCCTTCTTACGCCCTGCAGCACGCATGCACAGCAGCACAAGCAGATCAACACAAAGTTAGAGCAACACCACATACGCCAACGCATGAACGCACGCACGTACCTTCCGCCAGGCGCTCCTGCGCCTCGAGGGTCTTGCCGCCGGCGCCGCTCTTGATGACGGTCTCGCCCTCCTCGCGGGCGCGGCGGTCCAGCTCTGCCCGGATCTCCGGGTCCTGCAGCTCCGGCGCCTTCTTCACCTGCTGTGTCCGGTTCTCCGAGTCCTGGATCTCCGGGTCCTGCTGCAGCTCCGGCGCCTTCTTCTCCTGCTGTGCCATTGCTCGCGGTCTCTGCTCGTAACAAGTCTTTGAAGTCTGTCTCCGCTAGCCTGCTGGTATGCTCTGCTTCACCACTGAGCGGAGGCCGCTTATATAGGTGGTGCACGGCGGTGCGGTCCGTGTATACGTGGACGGTGCATGCTGCCGGCCGTGGTGCGCTGTTACCTCGGCCTTTCACCGCGGGCCGGCGTGGCGAACATGCATGGGGCGCGCGCCACGTTTCGATGGGAAGTGATTTCACTGCGAGCACGTAGCGGCTACCGTGGTCAAACGTTGCCGTAAGTTCGTGTGCCGGGAACTTACGTGGAGGCTCCCTTCTGGAAGCCGGCAACATTGCACGCTACTGGTCCGTGTGCACGAGGCGGGCGGTAGATGATCATTTGGTTTTGCATCATCGGCTTCAGCACGTTGGGTACTTTGGTTGGTCGTGAAGCATGACGGGCGCCAGGATGACAGTTTGTGTTTTTGCTGGAGCTACTCCATAAACAAACTGTTCACAGCTGTATAGACGTGACGCAGGGGAAAAAACGACTTACCCCTTCGTCTCTCCTCCCCAAGTGAACACACGATTAGGTTCCTGCCTCCATGCCACCGACCTGTCTCGTCTTCTGCGGCCTTAGGGCTGTGAGATGTGGTGAGTTTCGGCCCTTATCCACTAGAGGACTCCGTTTTTATATTTTTTTTGAGATTTGCTAGGATTTGTGTCGTGTTCATGACGATGAGAAGGCGATGGCTTGCTGAAGATAGAATAACGTTGTCTCACCTTGTCTGTGTCTCGATAGTGTGTCTATCATTGTGAGAGGGTGTGCGAAGGTGTGTCTTCGATGGACCTTGTGGGTTTCGGTCGATGGTTGTCTTTATGGCGGATCCAGGAATTGAACTTACCTGGAACGAAACATTTAAGGTCTATAATTTTTGTAGCATACAGATGCAAGTCTGCTCAACAGAAACTCATAGGATTGAAATATGAAGCCAAAGAACATAACTAATGGTGCAGAATAATTCAAGGTTCTTGACAACTAGCTGATCTAAGCATAAAATATCAGGAAAAAAACATAAACGTCACAGAGAGCCACTAACATGGACTCCCAGGCCGTGTTCTGTTAGCGCACGTATAAAACCAAATCGTTTTTCTGTTCAAATAGACCGACTAAAAACGTTTTGTGTCTCTCGTCCAAAACAAGTCGATTAATGAGACGTGCCTTCAGAAAAAAAATTGAGATGGACAAATATATAAGTAGTACTAGTATTTATGGCGCACATCACGGCTTACCCAGGGCGGCCGACCATACCAGCCCCTACAGTGGCACCGCCACTACAAGTAGAGGAGTTCATCAAGCTTTGGTTGATGATTGGAGAGGGGGGTCTCAATCCTATGATAAAGACCAAGTTCAATGGCATTGGACAGGAAGCGAAATCTACATGACAAAGGTCGGCAAAAAAGGCGATATGTTCTGGTTTTTATAAAAAAAACAATTTCCAGTTGATTTGGAAGGCTCAGTCAAAGAACAAGGTCAGATTAGATGGCTAGTTAGCGATGCATGATCGACTGCTCACTTCAGACAATCTCCTTTGTTTGGGAGGGAGCGGAATCTGCTCCATGTGTGGTGTTTACGCCGAGACGGAGATTCACCTTCTACTTTCTTGCAGCTTTCCTCGTTAGGTATGGCATGGCATGGCCTCATGGTTGGTTGCCATGGCTTGGTTCCGGCAACGGAGATTCAAATAACCAAGGTCACTGGATGGTGAAGGCGTACTAGATCATAAATTTCAAAACTTTGAAGACTGGAATCCGACAAGATTGTTTTTTACTACACATGATAGATTTGGAAGGACAAAAATGATGACACCATCTTCAGAATCAAAGAGCCCATTAGAATGTGGCAACTCGCTTTTTTGCTATAGCAATTCAGGGTTTTGGCGGTTGATGTGAGAACTCTTTCTCCGCTTTTTATCTAGGCAAAGGCTAAGTGTAACTACTTTTCTCTCCTGCTGAGAGAAACGATCGCACACCTGTTATAAGACATGTGTTAACACACATAACGCACTCATATGACTCATTTATGTATCTTCATCTTTTTTACTACTCCCTCCTTCCCATACTGTTAGGCGTATTAGTTTTCAACATGAAGATTAGAGCAAGTCCATAGTTAGTTTGTTACTTGACCCGTCGTACAGCTTGGCAAAGAGGGAGGCAGGTGTCGATGTCAAAACCGGCGGATCTCGGGTAGGGGGTCCAAACTGTGCGTCTAGGATCGATGGTAACAGGAGATGGGAGACACGATGTTTACCCAGATTCGGGCCCTCTCTATGGAGGTAAAACCCTACGTCCTGCTTGATTGATATTGATGAATGTGAATATTACGGGAGTTGATCTACCAGGAGATCGTAATGGCTAAACCCTAGAAGTCTAGCCTATATGGGTATGGTAATGAGTACATGTGGTGTCCTTTCCGGACTATCCCCTTCGATTTATATAGACACCGAGGGGATCTAGGGTTTACATGGAGTCGGTTACATAAAAAGGAATCTTCGGTCGCCAAGCTTGCCTTCCATGTCAAGTAGAGTCCAATCCGGACATGAGTATGATCTTTGATCTTCACAGCCCATTAGTCCGGCCCACGGATAACAGGTCGGACGCACGAGGACCCCTTAGTATAGGACTCCCTCAGTAGCCCCTAAACCTGGCTTCAATGATGAGAAGTCCGGCGCGCAGATTTGTCTTCGGCATTGCAAGACGGGTTTCATCCTTCCGAACTCCAGCATAGTCTTCGGACGAAGTAAGTATATCCGGACCTGTGTATATAATGGCAGAAAATATAACACTCCACGAGCCCAACTTGTTGATAACTGTTCATGACAACGTATCATGTCTGCTCGGTTGCTATTTCCAACCGTCAGCTGGTGAGCCGCCCCACGTCTCGGGGTGCGGTTTTACTGGTACGTCTTGCCAGGGCAGAGATCGTGTCCCTTTATTTACGGGATTTTCATTAATGCAGGCGTGGGTAACCTAACCGTCCCCTGGGTACAACTCCTTGGTGATAGGTAAGTTTAGAGACCCTGGGGGAGACGCACAATATTCGGGGCCTTTATATAGAGACCCAGTCTCATTTTCTTTCCTTGCGCTTGCTCCTTCCTCAACCCCGGTGACGGTGTCCTGGACTAGGGGTACTCACCACGTCGTCTCCCGATCTGTTAGATTGGGCCGAGGACCCTCATGGCCGTATACTCATGGGCCAGTTCGAACAGCTGCCGCATACATGGAAGATTCCACAAGACTTGGTGATCAAGACAAAGACTCCTCCCCACCGGCGTATTCGGCTAGGACTCTTGTTATCCTAGGCCTCTGGTGCATTATATAAACCGAGGCCAGACTAGTCGATAGATCATATACAACAATCATACCATAGGCTAGCTTCTAGGGTTTAGTCTCTACGATCTCGTGGTAGATCAACTCTTGTAATACTCATATCATCAATATCAATCAAGCAGGACGTAGGGTATTACCTCCATCAAGAGGGCCCGAACCTGAGTAAATATCGTGTCCCCTGCCTCCTGTTACCATCGATCCTAGACGCACAGTCCGGGACCCCCTACCTGAGATTCGCCGGTTTTGACACCGACATTTGTGCTTTCATTGAGAGTTCCGTTATGTGATCGGCAAAAGGATCAATGGCTCGCCCGCAGGTCAACTGCGACGCTGACATCTTCGTCACCGGCTCGACTGGTCACCTTGACTCGACCGAGGATCACCTTGACTCGACCGAGGACCGTGCTCCATCTCTGATTGTCATGTTCGGATGCGGGCCTTCTTCAACATCAACTCCGATCTCTATCATGATCATAGAGGAGTCAGCCATGGAGCTCGAGGGCTCAACGTCAACATTGCCCTCGGGCGGCCGTGCTGTTTTTATGGACAACGAACTTGTATTCGCCGTCACCACCTCCTCGAGCGTCGGTTTGACGATTTCTTCGGTCAAATAGTGTGGAATTACGTCTACAACAGTCATGCACAATTTCGTCGAGTTCCGATGGAGGAATCTCCGACAATCTACGATATACCGGAGCCCTGTCAAATCTGGACAGGAATCTGGATGAGTTTAGGTTGTGGTCTCCAGAGCCCAGCTCGGAGGTCCTTTGGAAGATCCAACCGTTCATCTACTGCGGAATTCCCATATCTACCACCCCTCCAAATTTTAGTTCGATCCGACAGTTCAAACTCCGGGAACCTTCCAATGAGTGGACCAATTTTCGGACCCGTTTTCTGCGCGAATACGGATCCGACCCGAATTCATGTTTCTTTATGAACGTGATATTGGACAACCTTTTTAGAGGAATTCTCTTCTAGGGTATTGTGCGTTGTTTTTAAACATGTGCCCGTAAATTTTTAAGCCTCCCCTGAGGTCATCTTCATCATCATGCTGGTGTCAAACCAGTCCGGCAATATTGCTCCAAGGCTGTCGACCTGCGCTAGACACGTCGTCACTTTGTTGAGCTGAGCTCAACTTCTTCGGATCATCATCTCAGCAAGCCGAACAAGAGTTCGGAATCGCGAAGGATAAATCATCACCAACATGTCCGCCCCACGGATTACACGGAGCGGGCATACCGGCATCGCCGCACGGTCACTTCATCAAGCCGGCATCGACCACGTCACGACCTACATCGGCAGGGCCGCACTATTGCTTCTTCAAGCTGGTGTCCATCACGCCGACCTACTTTGACTCATCGGCTGACATCGAGGCTTCGACATCTCGGCTGGACCGAGGGCTTCGCCATCTCTTCATCAACCTACTCTAGAGACTTCGGTGTCACTAGCCGACCAGCTCCGTCACGTTAGCTGGACCGAGGGCTTTGCCTCGGCGAGCCAACCTTTGCCAGCATCGCCATATCGTCGCTTTATCGCTCATCAGGCAATGGGTGTGCGGATCGAGTCCCAATTTTCGGAATCACCTTTCTTTGCATTGCTACAACAAATAAACCAGGTGCTATTAATCCTAGTATTTTTTGCTTGTCCGGGTTCATTTTTCCCAAGGAATTATTACTCTAGTTTGTTCATCATATATACACAGGTCTATCAAATGATGGCCGCATTAACGAAGGTCGCATAGTGGTTCGGTCAGTTTCCGTACATGGTCCGATGAACGCCGCATCCGGAACTCAGACCGACCTGTGAATTCAGGCTTTGCCACGCCTTTACCACATCACGCCGATACCCTGCATCGACATTGACTTCGGCGCCAGGCCATATTTCTTTTTATTACTCACTTTGCATAACTTATTTATTATGCAACGATTTTTTTAATTATTATTATTACTATTATCTCCGGTTTGCACTATTTTTTGTGCACAGGAAAATGATCCGGGTTGGGCAGTATCGTCAACTCGGCGTACTGACATACCACGTCACCTCGGTTGGACGGGGGGCTTCGTCAACACTTCCCCCATGCTAGGGACTTCAGCATCACTCTGCCGGCCCGCATTGACCGTGCTATGTCACCACTTCGGAGTGCCGAGCTCTTTGCTCTGCCACCTTGGGACCGGCTTGGGGGATGGAACCTTGTCCCGCATCAAGCTCGGGCCGTGTCATCAATATCGAACACATTAACCAGCTAAGTTGCCTTCATGCTCAAAGTTTTAAATTTTTAACTTGTGTTCGGTTCGATCAATCATTATACCTTTTTGAAAAAAGTTTCTTGTAGAGAATCTCCTTGTCAAAACTTTGTTTGTGACACACAAATTCAAATACCTCGTTTACTTGGGGGCTCCCTTGATGGAGCTTTTCCTCTTGCATATGATTATACTTGTACGGCTTCGTTCCTTGTTCGTGTATTACGCCACAATATGCACCATATTGACCTAAGCGATTTGCAAGCTGGGTTGCCTGGCTCCTGTGCTTACCCCTACGTTCCCGATTGTTTGGCTAGGGAGTAAAGGGAGCACCTCTGCGATTGTCATGACTAGGTCATCCGAGCTCTGACCTCAGACTGGGTGAAGCTGAAAGCTAGCGCTCTTATTGTCTTCAATCATGGTCGGCACACAACGGAACTCATGAGTACAAAAAATCTATTGCACAAGTCTCATAGTAATAATGAGCACCGAAGAAAGGTATTGGTGGGGGTACTATTTTCTTCGAAGATGCTTCTTACACTTCGTTAGTAATATAGCATAAGTTTCCTAAGCGTGCTTTGTCTATTACAGCCTTATGGCCTGATTGCCTGGTCATCGGAAACACCGTTGATACTCTCGACAAGCAGAGTACATGACACTTTTCGGCCGTTGGCCGAAGAGGGAGAAGCCGACGGTCGGTTAAGACGCGTTTAAAGTTCGGGTGAACACAAATATGATATAAGTACTTCGGTACATACAATCATTATACATAAAATTCTTACCCAAGTCACTTGGGGGCTCTTAAAATTTATATATGAGTTGTAAATGTGTTTTCTTCTTTGTCGTTGTCAAAACACGACAGAAGCACAATTTTTTCTTTCTCCTCCAATTTCCGGATTGGCACCGAACACTTGATCTTGTTTGGACGTCATGTTTTTACTGACGTTTTTTGGTTTTCCAAGCTTTTTGGCACTTTTAAACTATTTGTGTGTTTCCAGCACAAGTCTCACAGTGCAATATTGGACACCTTTATAGATTCGGCAAAAACATTCTCGGATCTCACTATATATGCATTGGTTTCGAATTGTGTCTTCGGTCAATAGTTGGGTTGTCCGGCTCCTGCGCTTGCCTCCTACGTTCCGCTTTGTTCGGCTAGGTGTGCAAAGGGAGAACCACTGCTGAAAGTGCTAGTGATCGACTAGAGGGGGGGTGAATAGGCAATTTTTATGAAAGTATTCAAAACATGGAAGTTTCGAAGACAAACGATAGAAATAAACCTATAACCATACAGCGGAAGGTAGACTACACTAAGCAAGCCATAGTCAAGTATTCAATGAAATGAAAGCACAAAGACTAATAGCAGCTAGGCAGTATAGATCAGGATGGAAGATAGTATGAAGCCAATCAGAACAAGCAGTCATACAGTGAAGACAAATAGATAATGCAAACAGGCAATGACTTCACAAGGAACAATCTGCAAATAAAGAGATGGGAAGGATAGAACCAGTGGCTCGTTAAAGACAATGATTTGTTGGACCAGTTCCAGTTGCTGTGACAATTGTACGTCTGATTAGGGAGGCTGAGATTCAACTCAGAAGACTGCGTCTTCACCTTATTCCCCTTGAGCTAAGGACACCCAGTCCTCGCCCAATCACTCTGGTAAGTCTTCAAGGTATACTTCCAAACCTTCACAGACTTCGTTCACCGGCGATCCACAATGACTCTTGGATGCTCAGAACGCGACGCCTAACCGGCTGGAGGATTCACAGTCCTCAAGTGTAATAAGTCTTCAGATCACACAGACAGGAAGACTTCAGTGATGCCTAACACTCTTTGGTTCTGGGTGTTTAGGGCTTTGTCCTCGCAAGGAATTCTCTCTCAAAGGCTTCGAGGTGGGTTGCTCTCAAACGACAAAAGCCATACACTAACTCTGAGTAGCCAACCAATTTATGGTGTAGGGGGTGGGCTATTTATAGCCACTAGGCAACACGACCTGATTTGTCCGAAATGACCCTGGGTCATTAAGGAATTGACACGTGTTCCAATAGCCAGATTTCAAACACACACGACAACTTTACTTGAGCTACAAGCAAAGCTGACTTATCCAGCTCTGGATAAGATTTGCTCTCATTGTCTTCGCTCGAAGACATAGGATTTTGGTTAAGCATCACTTCATTCATTCTGACTGGTTCACTTGGACTCCACTTAACAGTACGGTGGTTCCTATGACTCAACAAAGAAGAAGAAAAAACGACGAAACAACTAAGTCTTCGCGCTCCATAGTCTTCACGCGATGTCTTCTCTTGTCATAGTCTTCAATGTGAATGTCTTCAAATACCACCTTTGACTTCAATGTCTTCATAAATTTCTAGGGGTCATCTCTGGTAGTAAAACCGAATCAATGAGGGACTTCTACCTGTGTTATCCTGCAATTCTCACAAACACATTAGTCCCTCAGCCAGGTTTGTCGTCAATACTCCAAAACCAACTAGGGGTGGCACTAGATGCACTTACAATCTCCCCTTTTTTGGTGATTGATGACAAACTGGTTGAAGTTTTCAACGGGGAATAAAATATGTGAAATTGTAAAGGATAGGGTATTGTCCTCATAAGTGGCAAAGGCTCCCCCTGAAGATGTGCATATAAGTAATTTGCTTTTGGAATGCAAATGCACATGGCAGGTTGTACTTGTGGAGATCCTTTTCAACTTATGATGACAATTCATCATGCATGATTTGATATAACGAACATAATGACATGCATAATAAAAAATGGATGTCTGCAAAATGACCTAAGTGCGAAAGTTATCATCGCAGATGCGGAATTTATCATCGCATCACAGAATAGCAAATAAGTAGCAGACGACCATCGAGTTTAAGTGTTACAACTCAAAGAACCAAATGTATCAAAAAGCGAGAGTTGTAAGCACTTGGCAAAAGTAGCAAAAAGTAAAGCAACCACCCATATGGACCTGCTTGAAGACTATCAACTCATATGCTTCTCCCCCTTTTGTCAGTAAGGACCAAAAAGGTTTGAAGACATAGAGCGCCTACTCGTTCCCATGAGGTGCAGGCAAAGCAGCAGGGTCGTCGTTGAGGTTCGATGGTGTAGAAGAACTCGGTGCAGTGTCGACACGCGCTGAAGTTGGAAGAGGTGAAGTGGCATCATCTTAGTCATCGATGACTCTGGCATTCACCATCGCAGCTGAGGACGAATAGTCAGAGTCTTCAAGTGAGGGAGTCCGACACAAGTGAGCATTCCTTGGAGGAGTTGAGTCAAACTTGAATCTTTCTGTGAAGCCATCGTCTTGCAGATTAGCTTCAGCACTAAGCAATGTCAAACTCTTCCAAGACCTCCGACAAGTTTCATGTGTGACAAGGGCATTCTTGGTGGCAAGATTGCGAATGCGATTGACGTCCACCAAGAGGCTTTGCATCTGACGCTTAAGCTAGCTGTGATGCTTATCCTGTTTCTGATGTAGCACGACGAGAAGCTCTCGGTCATTGAGAACACGAGATCGCTTCCGAGGCCTTTGGGCAATGGTGCTTCCAGTGGCATCAGTTTGAGCGCGAGGGGCACGTGTGTTACCAACCAAGGGATAAACACGAGAGACTACCTGAACTCCTTCAATGGGCTGGGTGAAGCTTTGACGATCAGCATTGTGAAGATAAATTGGATCCTTAGCAGGCTCTGGGTAAATAGCTTCAACAGACAGATCAACATCTGGCAAGAATACAAGATGATTGCGCGCAGACGGCTGATAGTTGAAGGAGATTGAAGCTTGATAAGACGCATTACCCATGGAGCATAGAACTTCAGACCAAAAATGTCGGAGCCAGATGCAGCCAATTTCCTGATGAAGAAGTCTTGAGCATTGAAGCTGATGCCATTGTAGATATAGAAAACCAAAGTCTTCATTGCTCCTTCAAGCTTCGCTGCAGATGAATGTCCTTTGACAGGCCATAGAGTCTTTCAGATGATATGGTAAATGGTGCGAGGCAGATACTCTAGGTCTTCAACAAAGAATTCAGATGGGTATTCAGCATCGTGAGGCAAAGGCTTCATCATGCTCAGCATTTGGCTCATGTTGGGTTCTGACTTCTGAAAAATGCTCTCCAAAGCATTCTGGTGTTGTTGACAACCTGGTTCATAGTATTCACCAGGAGTGGGCAGGGCTGTGAGCTCAATGATATCAAGAGCTTTGGCTTCATGATGGACATTGCCTGTCATCCACTCAAGGACCCAAGTCTTTGGATCCCTGTTGTAGCCTCGAATGTGAAGAGTTGCATAAAACTGTAATAGAAGCTCTTCATTCTAGTGTTCCTTGTCTATGACAAATTGCAGGAGTCCAGCGTCTCTGAAGCAATCCAACGCTTCTTCTAGATAGGGCAGTGTCGACACGCGCTGAAGTTGGAGGTGGTGAAGTAGCGTCATCTTGATTATCTATGACTCTGGCATTCACCGTTGCAGCTGAGGAGGAATAGTCAGAGTCTTCAAGTGAGGGAGTCCGATGCAAGTGAGCATTCCTTGGAGGAGTTGAGTCAAACTTGAATCTTTCTGTGAAGCCATCGTCTTGCAGATCAGCTTCAGCACTGAGTAATGTCAAGCTCTTCCAAGACCTCCGACAGGTTTCATGTGTAAAAATGGCATTCTTGGTGGCAAGATTGCGAATGCGATTGACATCCACCAAGAGGCTTTGCATCTGATGCTTAAGCCAGTCATGATGCTTATCATGTTTCTGATGTAGAGCGACGAGAAGCTCTCGGTCATTGAGAACACGAGATCGCTTCCGAGGCCTTTGGGCAATGGTGCTTGTAGTGGCTTCAGTTTGGGTGCGAGGGGCACGTGTGTTGCCAGCCAAGGGGTAAACACGAGAAACGGCCTGAACTCCTTCAATGGGCTGGGTGAATCTTTGACGATCAACATTGTGAAGATAAACTGGCTCCTTTGCAGGCTCTGGGTAAATAGCTTCAACAGACAGGTCAACCTCTGGCAAGAATACGAGATGATTGCGCGCAGATGGCTGATAGTTGAAAGCAGAGTGAAGCTTGATAAGGCGCATTACCCATGGAGCATAGAACTTCAGACCAAAGATGTCGGAGCCAGATGCGGCCAACTGCCTGATGAAGAAGTCTTGAGCATTGAAGTTGATGCCATTGAAGATATAGAAAACCAAAGTCTTCATTGCTCCTTCAAGCTTCGCTGCAGATGAATGTCCTTTGACAGGCCATAGAGTTTTCCTGATGATATGGTAAATGGTGTGGGGCAGATACTCTAGGTTTTCGACAAAGAATTCCGTTGGGTATTCAGCGTTGCGTGGCAGAGGCTTCATCATGCTCAGCATTTGGCTCATGTTAGGCTCTGGCTTCTAGAAATGCTCTCCAAAGCATTCTGTTGTTGCTGACAACCTGGTTCATAATATTCGCCAGGAGTGGGCAGGGCTGTAAGCTCAGTGATGTTCTTGGGCTTTAGCTTCATGATGGACATCGCCCGTCATCCACTCAAGGATCCAAGTCTTCGGATCCCTATTGTATCCACGAATGTGGAGAGTAGCATAGAACTGAAGCAGAAGTTCTTCATTCCAGTGTTCCTTGGCAATCACAAAGTTGAGCAGACCCGCATCACGGAAATAGTCAAGAGCTTCTTCAAGGCAAGGCAATCCAGCAATGGCTTCGCAGTCTAGACGCATATGAGGGAAAATGTGCCCCTGATTGTATAAGATGCAAGAATAGTAGCTGCGTTGCTGATAACTCCAAAATCGATCCGAGGAGATTCTTGGCCTTGTGTAGGGGTTCTTGTCACTGTCAAAGAATGTGTCGTGTGCCTTCAATCCATTCAGATTAAACGATCCTGATGACATTGCAGTACCTGGAAACCGTGGTAACCTTGGCTTTGGCTTCTGGACCTGAGGCCTGTGCTCCACATGATAGTCAAATTGAGGTTCGGGAGCAGGCGGAGGAACCAGAATTGGCCAGCGGACGGTAACAAGCTGACCACGATCATATGCTTGCTCGATGGTGTGTGGCCTGGGAGGTGGTACAGGAGCAGAGGCATTGGCTTCAAGCTGCAGATTTGCATCAGGTGCAGCATTAGCTTCAGGTGCAGTGACATCTGGCACCACATTAGCTTCAGGCGCCACATTAGCTTCAGCCATGACAACGTCATTGGCTTCAGTGTTGGTGGTTGCCTCAGTATTGGTAACCTCCACTTCAGGAGCTGGAGGGTCAGACACGTTCTCCTCGAGAACAACTTCAGGGTTCGACGGGGGTGTAGCAACTCTTTCTTCATCTCTTGGTTCTTCTTCTTGGTCATCGGCTGATGCAGCCGGAATATCTTCAGCCGTTTTGGCTTCAGATTCAGGGATGTTCCCAGTAGGAGAGGCTTCAGGAAATACTTCACGTGAAACGGATTGGTGCTCTTCTCCTTCTGGAACACTTGACAAAGTGACTTATGGCCTTGGTCCTTTGCGAAGCCTGCGAAATGCTGGCGACGCCTATGGAGATGGAGTTGGTTGGGCCTCAAGGTCTTCATTGTCAATCACTAGAGTGGTGACCTGGGTTGGGGGAGTAACTGGTGTTTCTTCATCACGAGGGGATTCTTGAGGGTGATCAGCCCATGAGTCATCCTGAGCAATTGGCGTCAATGGACGACCAATGCTGATGAGTTCGCTGTTCGTGAGAACAGGCGATGATACCAAATTGTGCTCGATCTGAGGAAGGACTTCATCATCTTCAACATTGTCGTGATGACCAATGTCTTCAGCTGCGGTGGGGTCAACAGCTGGAATGTCTTCAGCTTCAGGAGCCTCTGTGGAAGCAGACTCATGAACTACCAAACGACGTTCTTGGTGTGCAGAGGGGGGACGAGCAACAGAAATTGGCTCGACAACAAGGGGCTCTGTGGGAGCAGCCCAGTCTCTTTTCTTTGTCTTTTGCTTCTTGATCGGTGGAGCATCATCAGTGGTGGCTTTGAACTAGTGCTTTCTGGCTTCGGCTTCAGCTACCCTAGTTTTCTAGAACTCTGAAGCCACTGTGGGGACCTTAGGCTTCGAGCCTGTCATACTGGCCGGGAAGACAATGCGAGGTTCTTCCTGCCTTGAAGCTTCTGGTTGGGCCACAGCTGGCTTCTTCTTCTTCTTCTTGGCAGCCATTCTGGGGTCAATGCCTGGTCGCCCCAAAGCCTTGCGCTTTTTAGCTTCATTGTAGCCTTGAACACATTTGGCAGCAAGATTCTTCATGCGCTCACGAGAACCTTTTGCTTCTTCTCGTTTCTTGTGGAACGCCTCCTTGAGCTCATGCATCATAACCTTGAAGTTTTGAATGTCTTCAACATTGAGCTTGGCCATGTGCTTTTTGAACTGAGCCTTTTAATAATCAATCTTGTGCTTCAGCTCAACAATCTTCTGTGCAAGAGCCAGCTCAGGAGCAATGGCTCCGTGGAAGGAGACGTTGAGGCCAATTGGGAGCTGATGATCATCAAAACTGAGATCTGGGCTGTCAAACCACTCATCAATAAACTTGTACATAATCTCCACATCAAAGAGGGGAAGATCATTGAAGATTTTCGCCTCTTGCTTGCTCTTTATCAATTGCTCAAGAGCATCATCACCAAGATCGTCGTCGCTAGATAGATCAATGGTGTCATTCTCGTTTCTCAATATAGTAGCCGGGGTCAATGCTTGACCAGTTGGTTGCATGGGCTTTTTCAACTTGTCAGACTTGGAGATGCGAGAGAGATCTTCAGATTGCACACTGGCTTCAGGAGGTGCAGTGGCCAGGGACTTCTCCCGTGAGACCTTTGGTGCAGAGGAGGGCTTTGAAGCCTTTGGTTTCTTTTGCTTCACAGGCTTCGGTGGTGCAGGCGCTTCGTCAGAATCAGTGTCATCTACAGAGTGATCCACGCCTGTCCCTTGAACCTAAATGTGAGTGATGAGTCCTTCGAAGTTGTAGAAGGGCCCAACAAGATTGGGTTCAGCATCGCGTGTGTCGTCGGCACGAGGAGCAGAGGGACCGGGGTTGAAGTCCAACCCTAGCGACTTCTTGTTCTCTTTGGCGGAAGTTTTGGCAAACTGGAAATTGCGCTTAAAGATATTATCTTCACGACACCATAACAGAGAGGATGGGTCGGCATTAGCAGGCTGAGGTCCACGAATCATGCAGGGGTAGAAGCCTTGAGCAATAGCTTCGGACTTCGACTTGGGCTGAAGACCTTTGTATATAATATCTCCCCAGGGGCCCTTGATGGCATTCTTTTCAGCATATTCGTCGGTGACAAATCTGTACTTGAACCATTCCTCTGCCCAATGTCTTCAAATCCATTGGATTCGGTTCTTACATTCTCCATAGGTCTCTTCTGGATCTGACTTGTATAACTCATAGAGATCCGGTGGCAGGTCCTTAGCAGTGTTTTCACGGCGCTGTATGCCGCCCTTCCTAACTGATTTTTCTGTTGCCATGAAGTTTAGACTGAAAGGCTTCAACACTGTCAAAGTCTTCCGTCTGCTGGTCAGACAGGACTGGCTTCAGGAGAATTTATGTGATGCTGTAAGAACTCTGCAAATGAATGCAGACTATGAGAACCAAGGGATTCTCCCACGGACATGTATCTGTGACAGCATTAGAGATGCGAGGGAAGGGGAAGAGGTCATATGCATTCTTAGAAGATTTTGAAGATAAATCAGTTTAGAAGACATTGACCTCATAGTGCGAAGACATTCACTCATATGTAGAGGGTTGGTTCCGGATTTGTACGAATCCACGAATAAGTACAAGTGAGGAATCTAACTATTTTGTGAAGCATAAGTGAACATACTAGGCATGCTATGAGATGCAAAATAGGATAGATCCAACTTTGTAGCAACAGAAACCACTTGTGGTTGAAAAGGATGAATCTATCGGATCAAAAAGACTGTAAAAAGAGTTTTTATTTACCACTCGAGGAACTACTAGACAGAGTAGGAGATGAGGCCAAGCGGTTCGATCTTCTGTGCCCTAACTTGGCGACGGAGGACACCTACGGCGACGCCGGCGTGATGACGGCGTCGGTGAGGTCGCAGCAGCTAAGCGCTTCATCGCTGGTGTCTTCGAGGGCAGTGGCGCTAGGGTTTGTGCGAGGAAGAGAAGTGGAAGAAGAGATAATGACTGGGGTGTGGTGAGTATTTATAAGGACACGGATGGTGCAGCATTATTACGCAGGTGCCCCTGGCGGTTCACATCTGAAGGTCACGTGGCGATCATGCAACACATCGGAGGTTATTCCATGTTCCCACGTATGCCTGGATTGTCGGGTGGTCATTCCCGCTTCTCCGGGTTTCAAGCAAAAAGGATTGAGCATTTAAAACAGATTTAATGATTGTCTCTGTATCTTCTGCTGACAAGGACGCAAAGAAGACATTCGACCGTTTCAACAGAATGCATATGATTTGGATAGATATATTTGAGACGGGAGCATAGAAAGGTTAGGGTCCGATCACATTCACTTAGTTCAAAAGATTCAACGAGAAGACATAGCTATAAGTGAATGTTGTAGAGGACAGAACGCAATCATATGAATATATCCGAATAAGACTAAATCAATATAGTGAAGATAAACATGAAACCATGTTAATATTGAAAACAAACCAAATGCGAAGACTTTGCAAATGTAACACCAACAGAAAATACTCCAAACAAAAGTTTGGTGGTGGCACTACCCACCGTATAGGAAGTATTAGACCCAGACACGACGCGCAATTATCGTGGCACTTCGAAGTCAAATTCCGCGTTAATGTATTCACACTTAGAGTGTAAGTCTTCATTGGTTGAAGATATACGTTACTTCGTGTGTTGCACATCTAAGACATCAACATGCATAAGTGTTAGGATGTGTGCATGATCACAGGACATTTGAGGATTCCAAGATATTTAGCTCACACCGCAACTTGCAAAACCTTTTCTCATCCAAGGGCTTTGTGAAGATATCTGCCAGTTGCTCTTCAGTGTTGACGTTAATGATATTAATATCTTCCTTCATGACATGATCTCTGAGAAAGTGATAACGGATCTGAATGTGCTTTGTCTTCGAGTGTTGAATTGGGTTGTTGGTTATCTTGATGGCGCTTTCATTGTCGCAGTAGAGTGGCACTTGCTTCAGATGAATGCCATAGTCTTTTAGTGTTTGCTTCATCCATAGAAGCTGAGCGCAGCAAGATCCAGCAGCAACGTATTCAGATTCAGAAGTGGAGAGAGATACACAATTCTGCTTCTTTGAAGACCAACACACAAGTGATCGTCCTAGAAAGTGACATGTGCCTGATGTAGACTTGCGGTCCACCTTGTCACTAGCATAATCAGCATCCGAGAATCCAACTAGATCAAACTCTGAGCCCTTTGGATACTGTCGGTGTCAAAACCGGCGGATCTCGGGTAGGGGGTCCCGAACTGTGCGTCTAGGCCGGATGGTAACAGGAGGCAAGGGACACGAAGTTTTACCCAGGTTCGGGCCCTCTCGATGGAGGTAAAACCCTACGTCCTGCTTGATTAATATTGATGATATGGGTAGTACAAGAGTAGATCTATCACGAGATAAGAGAGGCTAAACCCTAGAAGCTAGCCTATGGTATTATTGTTGATGTGTATGTCCTCCTACGGACTAAAACCCACCGGTTTATATAGACACCGGAGAGGGTTAGGGTTACATAGAGCCGGTTACAATGGTAGGAGATCTGAATATCCATATCGCCAAGCTTGCCTTCCACGCCAAGGAAAGTCCCTTCCGGACACGGGACGAAGTCTTCAATCTTGTATCTTCATAGTCCAGGAGTCCGGCTGAAGGTATAGTCCGGCTATCCGAACACCCCCTAATCCAGGACTCCCTCAGTAGCCCCTGAACCAGGATTCAATGACGACGAGTCCGGCGCGCAAATTTTCTTCGGCATTGCAAGGCGGGTTCCTCCTCCAAGTACTTCGTAACAGGTTTTGAACACAAAGATAGTGTCCGGCTCTGCAAAATAAGTTTTCCACATATTGCCATAGAGAGAATAATATTTACACAATTCTAATCTGCTGACGTATTCTGTAGTGTGACACACCACGACCAAGACTTTATCCGAGTCGTTTCATTATCCCACCTCAGCGCGTCATGCGAGGCGGTTTCCTTGGCACGTCTTGTCAAAGCAGAGATCGTGTCCCCTTATTCCGGGATTCTCATCAATACGGGCGTGGGTAACCCAACCGCGCCCTTGATTACGGCGCTTGGAGATAAGCGAGTTTTACCAGGCTGGTGGGGACACGCAGTTGCGTCCACCCATATAAGGGGATAAGGATCCACCTTTTCAACTACACCTTCCTCCTTTGCCTATCCATTCTCGCACACTCGAGCTCCAGCGCCCAAGTCCGCACTCCCCACCTCAACCTCCTCCAGCCATGTCCGGAGCGGGAGGCAAGTGGATGGTCTCCTCCATCACGGAGGGACACATCAAAAAGCTAAGGAAGGCCGGATACCTGTCTAGCGACATCGCGCACCGGCTTCCCGAAAAGGGGCAGCTCATCCCCACCCCCAGGCCCCATGAGAGGGTAGTGTTCCTCCCCCATTTCCTCCGCGGACTGGGCTTCCCTCTGCATCCATTTGTCCGGGGGCTCATGTTCTACTACGGCCTGGATTTCCACGATCTGGCCCCGAACTTCGTCCTCAACATCTCGGCGTTTATCGTCGTGTGCGAGGCCTTCCTCCGCATCCGCCCCCATTTCGGCATATGGCTCAAGACTTTCAATGTCAAGCCGAAGGTGGTGCGCGGCAGCCAGGCGGAGTGCGGCGGCGCCATGGTGGGCAAGATGGCCAACGTCTTGTGGCTCGAGGGCTCTTTTGTGGAGACCCTGAAGGGGTGGCAATCATGGTGGTTTTACGTCACCGAGCCGCGCGACGCCGAATGGGTCGCACCCCCTAAGTTTCGGTCCGGCCCCCCTACGCGGCTCACCTGACTTGGGGTAAAAAAGGAGAAATGACCGGACTCCAAACATGCATCCAAACCCTGGTGGACAAGAAGCTCAAGCTTGTCAACATAGTCCAGGTGATGCTCATCCGTCTGATCCTCCCGTGTCAACAACGGGCCTTCAACCTGTGGGAGTTCGACCCGGCGCAGCACCGAACTCTAAACAGGCTCTTCGACACGTCGTACGAAGATGCCTGGAGGGTGCTTTTCAAGGGCGCCGAGGCTCCCGCATCCGCTACCGAGGATCGCAGATTCAGTACGCAGCATCACGCTCATGCGGTAAGCTGTTATATTTCCTTCTACAGGATATTAGGCTATCATAGTTTGACTCTATGCGGGATCTAAGCTCCCTTACCTTTGACAGTATTGGTAGGTGACGTCCGGACAGATCAATTGTCCGGCTCCTTTGCCCGAAGGCCCAGCAGATGCTCGCTTGGCGAAGCTGCTGGTTCTGGCACCCTATGTGGTGTCGGAGAAGAAGGCCGCGAAAGGGCCATGGGGACTCAAAAGAGTGCCCGGCGCCAGGAGGTGTCGGATTCATCATCCGACGGTCCCGAAGCGCCTTCCTCTCGTGAAGACAAGGGGAAGAAGAAGAAACCTCTCCCCCTCCAGCGGGAGGAGAGAAGAAAAGGAAGGCCGCCCTCTCTGAGGAGGCCGGAGGGTCCAAGAAGGGGAAAACCCTTCCTCCGGACTACTCCACTGACGCCGACGATGGCGGAGAGGAGTGGCAGCCCAGGGCCAAGCCCCTGGCAAAATCGTAAGTATCCGGATACCGGAGTAACTCATAGTATTCGTTTATTGCACAGCTTTCCCTTATGTCGAATATGTTTATGCAGCCCACCCAAAGACCGGCTCGACGCGTCATCGAGCGGCTCAGTGGACTCGTCGGATGTGAACTCGCTTCCGACGGCTTCCTCCCCCCGCCCTACGGACGACACCGAGGTGTTTTCCCAATAGGCTCCAAGCAGGGAGGAGGTGGTCCTAGAGGCGCCGCAAGGCGACCTCCCGGACTCCAGGAGTAAAGGGGATGAAACCCCCCAGGGCTCCAAGTCCGGCTCTAGGCCGGACAGCGCTCCGGAACCTTCAAAGGTTCCGGAGTCCGGCGGGGGACCTCCTTCCAAGAGGAGCAAGTCCACCGTGCCGGCGGCCCCCGTCCAACCGGAGGCGCCGGACCATATGTTGGAGGCGCTCCAAGGCGCCTCCATCGACGAGGAGCACCGCACAATTATGAGTGTGGTGGTCCAGAAGGTTCAGTCCGCCAAGAGCGGACTGACTGAAGCTTGTATAAGCCTTTTGACAGGCTTTGAGGTAAGTAAACAATGTGTGAATAATATTACCGCATAGACAGTAGCCCCTGATGCTCTGTTGGGCGTTCGGGAAGAAAAGCTGAATAGAGGATCAAAGAATTCGCAGGAGTCTAACAAAAGGAGTCAATATGCGTATGTAGGCTTCTCTGCTGGCGTTCGCCGCACTGACTGCGGAAGTGGTCGCGCTAAAGCAGAGCCTCGAGAAGTTCGAGCAGGAGCTCGGGCGTGCCAAGAGCAGCTCGAGGAGAAGGAGGGTAAGAAATACCTTGTTTGAATATATATATATGAAAAAGGTGCAATTGCAAAAAATGACAGGATTAACATGGCTATTGTAGGGGCCACGTCTGAGGTGGTGACCCTGAAGCAAGCGCTGCTCGAGGCCGGGAAGAGTGCGGCCGTGGAGTGCACCGAGCGGGAGAAGTATGAGGCCGAGGTTGGCAAGGTCCGGCAAGAGCTCCAGTTTCTTATGAAGAAACATGAGAGTTTGGAGCTTGACTCGAAGACGCGAGCGTCCAAGCTCGCGGCAGCTATTGAAAATGCCAAGTCTGCCAAGACCGAATCCCAGAAGACCCTCCAGGAGTTGGATGAGGTGAAGAAGATAGCGGCGGGTAAGGCATTCTTTATGCAAAGCAAACATATAAACGTGAGTTACTTGTTACTTACCCGAATCCGGAGCTCTCCAGGAGCGTTCACAGATCTTCCCCGGAGTGTGTCCGATGCCGCCGCATTCTATCGAGCCGAGGAGGGCAGCTCGACGGAAAAGGTGTTCTGGTCTCAGTATGCTGAGGCGGACACCCCGTGCCCCTGAGCGACCAGCTTAAGCAACTGGTCGAGCTCCACAAGGCGGCCGAACAGGCCATGAAGGGCCTCCTAGTTCGGTTGTGGCCTGGGGAGGCTCTGCCTGGGAGCTATTTCGGGCTGGTGCGGCGGCTGGTGGAGGCCTGTCCAAGGCTCGAAGTCATCAAGCGCTCCGTCTGCATTGAAGGCGCCCGTAGGGCCTTTGCCCGTGCTAAGGTGCACTGGGGCAGGCTGGATGTTGAGAAGCTTGTGGAGGATGGGCCACCAGCGGGGAAAGAGCATCACAAGCCCGAAAATTACTATAAGGATGTTCTGAAGGGTGCCCGCCTTGTGGTGGATGAATGTACTAGGGATGTAATTTTTTAGTAGAACCCGCTCGTTTTTGTCCTGTGCGCTGAAAACTTGTTCATATGCACTTAGCAATGCTGTTTGAATTTAAAATATTACCTTCTGTGCGGCTGTTTATCAATTCTGAGAGATGGCAAGTCGTCGGCTTCTGCCCCCATGCCGCTAGTGCTGGGGTGTTCGGGGATAAACCTGAGCGCTCTTTTTCCCATGTTTGGGTCCTTCGAGGGAGGCGATCAGCCCAACGAACAAGGCAATCGGACTATAACGCGTGAACACTCTCACTTAGCCATAGAATTCTATAATTTTAAATTTCGGTGAAGCCCCTGGTATTCGAAAGACCGAGTTCGGGGCGCTATCCATGCCTTGGCTGGACAGAGCCGACTCCTCGCCCGAAGCGGCATAAGTCATTAGGGACTCGAAAAAACCTCTCGAACAGCGACCAGCTCTCGCCTCATCATGACAGTCAGTTTTAGCTTTCTCCACTGAGGTGCTCGGCCCAGCTCAACTGGGGCACAATCGCAGTGGTTCTCCTAGTGCTACCTTAGCCGATATAGCGGAACGTAAGGCAACAAAACATAGGAGCCGGGCAAACCCAACTATTGACCCAAGACATGATTCGGAGCCGATGCATATAATGCTATAAGTTCGGGGTGCCGCACTTGTGAAAGTGTTCGGACTTCTCACACCATATTGAGGGATACTGAAGCCCCTGGCGTATTTTTGCCATACCAAATTGTACGGGAGCAACATGTCGTTAAGGAACTTATATTTATAAAGAGGTAATGCAAAAATAGACAAAAGCTATGCGTTGTTTATTAAAAGTAGCTGCGATCGAAGTAGAATGATACAAGTAATGCGATAAATAAAAAGTTGGACTATTTAACATGTCTGCTCCAGGGGCAAGCTGCGGAATAGTATGCGAAACAGGTATACTGCTCGTGATAGAGATCACCTGAGAGTTTCGTAATGCGGCATGGCTTGTCTACTTCCCTGGTTCTTGCATCGTTTGTGCGGCAATTGAACTGCCGAACAGGCCTTCCGAAGAGTAGAGTCCTGGAAGTAAGAGAAAAGTAAAAAAAATCGACAGCCCCTGGTGCGGTTTAAGCCGTGATTTTGGGCGTGCCGTGATGGTGCCCCTCCCCCTATGCCCATGGTATTTCTAGAGCGTAGTTATGTACGCGAAGTACTGGCATCGCCTTTTCGCGAGGGTTGGGGTTGGGGCTGCATTGCTACGCCTGCTCGGAACGTGCCAGGCGGTCTTGTTGTGGGTTACTCCGGGCGCGCTTGACGGTGTCCGGACGTTTAATGGCCGGACTAGAGAACTGCCTGGAGAGGCTGCTTTGTACTTCCGCTGCAAGGGCCGCCGTGTGCTCCTCCATTCGGAGGGAGCGTTCGTTGTTTTCGTTGACCGTAATTACTCCTTGAGGGCCTGGCATTTTGAGCTTAAGGTATGCGTAGTGCGGTACCGCATTAAACTTGGCGAATGCGGTTCGTCCGAGCAGTGCGTGATAGCCACTGCGGAATGGGACTATGTCGAAGATCAACTCCTCGCTTCGGAAATTATCCGGAGATCCGAAGACCACTTCAAGTGTGACTGAGCCTGTACAGTTGGCCTCTACACCTGGTATTACGCCTTTAAAGGTCGTTTTGGTGGGCTTAATCCTCGAGGAATCTATGCCCATTTTCCGCACTGTATCCTGGTAAAGCAGGGTCAGGCTGTTGCCGCCGTCCATAAGGACTCTAGTGAGATGAAATTCGTCAATAATTGGGTCTAGAACCAATGCGGAAAATCCGCCGTGACGGATGCTAGTGGGATGATCTCTTCGATCAAAGGTGATCGGGCAGGAAGACCATGGGTTGAACTTTGGGGCGACTGGCTCTATCGCGTATACGTCCCTTAACGCGCGCTTCCGCTCCCTTTTGGGGACGTGGGTCGCGTATATCATGTTCACCGTCCGCACTTGTGGGGGAAAACCCTTTTGTCCACTGTTGTTCGGCAGCCGGGGCTCCTCGTCGTCATTGCTATGCAGCCCCTTGTCTTCATTTTCAGTTAACTTGCCTGCCTGCTTGAACACCCAACAATCCCTGTTGGTGTGATTGGCCGGCTTTTCGGGGGTGCCGTGTATCTGGCACAAGCGGTCGAGTATTCGGTCCAAACTGGACGGGCCCCTAGGATTCCTTTTGAATGGCTTTTTCCGCTGACCGGATTTAGAGCCTCTGAATCCGGCATTTACTACCGTATCCTCAGTATTGTTGCCGTTAATGCGGCGATTATGCTTGTTGTGACGCGACCTGCCGCTACTGTCCCTGGTATCCGAATTACCGGGGTTCTTGGTCATATTGTTGCTACGAGCAAGCCAGCTGTCTTCTCCCGCGCAAAAGCGGGTCATGAGTGTCGTGAGTGCTGCCATAGATTTCGGCTTTTCTTGTCCTAGGTGCCGGGCAAGCCACTCGTCACGGATATTGTGCTTGAAGGCTGCTAGGGCCTCTGCGTCCGGATAGTCGACTATTTGATTTTTCTTTGTTAGGAACCGTGTCCAGAATTGCCTGGCCGATTCATCTGGCTGCTGAATTACGTGGCTTAGGTCATCGGCGTCCGGGGGTCGCACATAAGTGCCCTGGAAATTGTCGAGGAATGCGGCTTCCAGGTCCTCCCAACAGCTGATTGATCCTGTTGGCAAGCTGTTAAGCCAATGCCGAGCTGGTCCTTTAAGCTTCAGTAGGAGGTATTTGATGGCGTGGAAATCGTCGCCGCGGGCCATGTGGATATGAAGGAGATAATCCTCGATCCATACCGCAGGGTCTGTTGTGCCATCGTATGATTCGATGTTTACAGGTTTGAAACCCTCGGGGATTTGATGATCCATTATTTCGTCTGTAAAGCATAGTGGGTGTGCGGCGCCTCTGTACTGGGCAATATCATGACGTAGCTCCAATGAGCTTTATCTGCTGTGTTCGGCCCTACCGAATTTGTGGCCGGCGTGACGGTTACCATCTCGAGCCGTGGGGTGCCCACGCGATCCGTAGATCGATTGTGTTTGCCTTGCCTTGTCCTCCAACATGTCTCGTAAGTCCGGCGCATATTCCCGTGTCTTGGTGCGGGGTGCGGCTTGAGTGGAGGGTCGGGAGGCCTCTCTGTCGCGGCCACGAGGTGGCCGTTCGGCCGCATCAAGTGCTTCCTCCTCTAATTGGGGTAGCAACCTGCGCTTTGGGTAACTCTTGGAGGGGCGTTCGAGTCTATGCTCTTCGGCCACAAGGACTTCAGTCCATCTGTCAACCAGCAAATCTTGATCAGCTCTGAGTTGTTGCTGTTTTTTCTTGAGGCTTCTTGCCGTGGCCATAAGCCTGCGTTGGAAATGCTTTTGCTCAACGGGATCCTCTGGCATGATGAATTCGTCGTCGTCGAGGCTTGCCACGTCTTCGGAGGGAGGCATATAATTATCGTCCTCGACCTCTCAGTCTGTCGCTCTCTCATGAGGGCTGGTTTCTCCGTCCTGTGCTAAATCTTGCTGGAGGGGTTTTTTTTCGGCACTCTCGGAGTATTATTGTCTCCCGTGCTGGAATCGCCGTTTTTGTTTTGGCGGGATTTTGAGCGACGCCGCTGACGCCGACGCTTAGGCTGTTTCTTGGAGGGGTCATCCTCCGCTGTTCCATCGCCATCTCCCTCTTTTGGGGTGTCCACCATGTATATGTCATATGACGAGGTGGCTTTCCAGGGCCTAATAGGCGCTGGTTCTTCATCATCTCCTTCATCGGCGTCCATACCGCTGATGTCTTAGGAGTCGAAGTCAAGCATGTCGGTTAAGTCGTCGACAGTGGCTACAAAGTGGGTGGTGGGTGGGCTTTGAATTTCTTCATCGTCCGTACCCCAACCTTGCTGACCGTAGTCCGGCCAGGGCTCTCCAGATAAGGAGAGAGATTTCGGTGACTTCAGGATTTCGCTGAAAGGCGAGTGCTGAAAGATGTCTGCGGCAGTGAACTCCATGATCGGCGCCCAATCGGATTATATTGGCAGGGGCGCGGAGGGTTCGGAGTCCGGAGAGGAGTCCGGCTCCTTGGAGTCACGAGTCTCGTAGAGTACAGGGCTGGTGTTTGGCTCAATCGCCGTTGGGATCACAGCCCCCGAGGTGGCGTCCAACCACTCATCCTCAATTGGTGCAGTTGGCTCCGAACTAAGGGTCGGAGCCGGTGCGAGTGCGGCCTCCAGGGCACTGTTCGACGGCAGAGCTAGATCATGCTCGTCGTGACAATGCGGCGCACTCTGCAGTGGCTCGAATCCGTCGAAGATCAAGTCCCCGCGGATGTCAGTCGTGTAGTTTAAATTTCCAAATCTGACCTGATGGCTAGGGGCGTAGCTTTCGATCTGCTCCAGATGGCCAAGTGAATTAGCGTGCAGTGCGAAGCCGCCGAAGATGAAGATCTGTCCGGGGAGGAAGGTCTCACCCTGGACTGCATCGTTGTTGATGATCGTAGGAGCCATCGAGCCTGATGGCGACGACACAGAGGAACTCTCAATGAAAGCACCAATGTCGGTGTCAAAACCGGCAGATCTCGGGTAGGGGGTCCCGAACAGTGCGTCTAGGCCGGATGGTAACAGGAGGCAAGGGACACGAAGTTTTACCCAGGTTCGGGCCCTCTCGATGGAGGTAAAACCCTACGTCCTGCTTGATTAATATTGATGATATGGGTAGTACAAGAGTAGATCTACCACAAGATCAGAGAGGCTAAACCCTAGAAGCTAGCCTATGGTATGATTGTTGATGTGTATGTCCTCCTATGGACTAAAACCCTCTGGTTTATATAGACACCGGAGAGGGTTAGGGTTACATAGAGTCGGTTACAATGGTAGGAGATCTGAATATCCGTATCGCCAAGCTTGCCTTCCACGCCAAGGAAAGTCCCTTCCGGACACGGGACGAAGTCTTCAATCCTGTATCTTCATAGTCCAGGAGTCCGGCTGAAGGTATAGTCCGGCTATCCGAACACCCCCTAATCCAGGACTCCCTCAGATACCATAATCCTAGTGTTGGGGTGTAAGCCAAATATTGAAGAATTCGCTTCACAGCTAAGTGATGCGATTCCTTTGGTGCCGCTTGGAATCGGGCACACATGCAAACACTAAGCATGATATCTGGCCTAGATGCAGATAAATAAAGAAAAGAACCAATCATGGAGCGGTATACCTTTTGATCGAACTCTTTACCATTGGCGTCAGAATCCAGATGACTCTTGGTAGGCATTGGCGTCGTATAACCTTTCCAGTCTTGCATTCCAAACTTCTTCAGGCAATCTTTGAGGTATTTCTCTTGAGATATGAAGATGCCATTGCGTTGCTACCGTATTTGAAGACCAAGGAAGAACTTCAGCTCACCCATCATGGACATCTGATATAGCTCTTGCATCATGTATCCAAACTCATCACTGTATTTCTGATTAGTGCAGCTGAAGATAATGTCATCCACATATATTTGGCACACAAACAGTTCACCATCATATGTCTTCGTGAAAAGTGTGTGAGGGAGTCCTGGATTATGGGGTGTCCGGATGGCCGGACTATACCTTCAGCCGGACTCCTGGACTATGAAGATACAAGATTGAAGACTTCGTCCCATGTCCGGAAGGGACTTTCCTTGGCGTGGAAGGCAAGCTTGGCGATACGGATATGTGGATCTCCAACCATTGTAACCGACCTTGTGTAACCCTAACCCTCTCCGGTGTCTATATAAACCAGAGGGTTTTAGTCCGTAGGACAACATACAGAACAACAATCATACCATAGGCTAGCTTCTAGGGTTTAGCCTCTCCGATCTCGTGGTAGATCTACTCTTGTACTACCCATATCATCAATATTAATCAAGCAGGACGTAGGGTTTTACCTCCATCAAGAGGGCCTGAACCTGGGTAAAACTTCGTTTCCCTTGCCTCCTGTTACCATCCGGCCTAGACGCACAGTTCGGGACCCCCTACCCGAGATCCGCCGGTTTTGACACCGACATTGGTGCTTTCATTGAGAGTTCCTCTGTGTCGTCGCCGTTAGGCTTGATGGCTCCTACGATCATCAATAACGATGCAGTCCAGGGTGAGACCTTCCTCCCCAGACATATCTTCGTCTTCAGCGGCTTCACACTGCAGGCAAATTCACTTGGCCATCTGGAGCAGATCAAAAGCTATGCCCTTGGCCGTCAGGTCAGATTTGGAAGTTTAAACTACGCAGCTGACATTCGCGGGGACTTGATCCTCGACGGATTCGAGCCACTGTCGAGCGCACCGCACTGTCACGACGAGCATGATCTAGCTCTGTCGCTGAACAGTGCCCTGGAGGCCGCACCCGCATAGGCTTCGACCCTTAATTCGGAGCCAACTGCACCGATTGAGGATGGGTGGTTGGACGCCGCCTCGGGGGCTGCGATCCCAACGGCGATCGAGCCGAACACCAGCCCCGCACTCCGCGAGACTCGTGACTCCAAGAAGTCGGACTCCTCTCCAGACTCCGAACCCTCTGCGCCCCTGCCGATTGAATCCGATTGGGCGCCGATCATGGAGTTTACTGCCGCGGACATCTTTCAGCACTCGCCTTTCGGTGATATTCTGAAGACACTGAAGTCTCTCTCTTTATCAGGAGAGCCCTGGCCGGACTACGGTCAGCAAGGCTGGGATACGGACGATGAAGAAATTCAAAGCCCACCCACCACCCACTTTGTAGCCACTGTCGACGATTTAACCAACATGCTCGACTTCGACTCCGAAGACATCGACGGTATGGACGCCGATGCAGGAGACGATGAAGAACCAGCGCCTATTGGGCCCTGGAAAGCCACCTCGTCATATGACATATACATTGTGGACACCCCAAAAGAAGGAGATGGCGATGGAATAGCGGAGGATGACCCCTCCAAGAAACAACCTAAGTGCCGGCGTCAGCGGCGCCGCTCAAAATCCCGCCAAAGCAAATACGGTGATTCCAGCACGGGAGATAATAATACTCTAGAGAGTGCCGAAGAAAACCCCCTCCAGCAAGATTCAGCACAGGAGGATGGAGAAGCCAACCCTCATGAGAGAGCGGCAGACAGAGAGGTCGAGGACAATAATTATATGCCTCCCTCCGAAGACGAGGCAAGCCTCGACGACGACGAATTCGTCGTACCAGAGGATCCCGTCGAGCAAGAGCGTTTTCAACGCAGGCTTATGGCCACGGCAAGAAGCCTCAAGAAAAAACAACAACAGCTTAGGGCTGATCAAGATTTGCTAGTCGACATATGGACTGAAGTCCTTGCGGCCGAAGAGCATAAACTCGAACGCCCCTCCAAGAGTTACCCAAAGCGCAGGTTGCTACCCCGATTAGAGGAGGAAGCACTTAAACCTACATCACCAGCACTTGATACGGCCGACCGGCCACCTCGTGGCCGCGACAGAGAGGCCTCCCGACCCTCCACTCAAGCCGCACCCCGCACCAAGACACGGGAATATGCGCCGGACTTACGAGATATGTTGGAGGACAAGGCAAGGCAAACAAGATCGATCTACGGATCGCGTGGGCGCCCCATGACTCGAGACGATAACCGTCACGCCGGACACAAATCCGGTAGGGCCGAACACAGTAGACAAAGCTCATTGGAGCTACGTCATGATATAGCCCAGTACAGAGGCGCCGCACACCCACTATGCTTCATAGACGAAGTAATGGAACATCAAATCCCCGAGGGTTTCAAACCCGTAAACATCGAATCATATGATGACACAATAGATCCTGCGGTATGGATCGAGGATTATCTCCTTCATATCCACATGGCCCACGGCGATGATCTCCACGCCATCAAATACCTCCCACTCAAGCTTAAAGGACCAGCTCGGCATTGGCTTAACAGCTTGCCAGCAGGATCAATCAGTTGTTGGGAGGACCTGGAAGCCGCATTCCTCGACAATTTCCAGGGAACTTATGTGCGACCACCAGACGCCGATGACCTAAGCCACGTAATTCAGTAGCTAGAGGAATCGGCCAGGCAATTCTGGACACGGTTCCTAACAAAGAAAAATCAAATAGTCGACTGTCTGGACGCAGAGGCCCTAGCAGCCTTCAAGCACAATATCCGTGACGAGTGGCTTGCCCGGCACCTTGGACAGGAAAAGCCAAAATCTATGGCAGCACTCACGACACTCATGACCTGCTTTTGCACGGGAGAAGACAGCTCGCTTGCTCGTAGCAATAATATGACCAAGAACCCTGGTAATTCGGATACCAGGGACAGTAGTGGCAGGTCGCGTCGCAACAAGCAGAGGCGCCGCATTAACGGCGACAATGCTGAGGATACGGCAATTAATGCCAGATTCAGAGGCTATAAATCCGGTCAGCGCAAAAAGCCATTCAAAAGAAATCCTAGGGGCCCGTCCAGTTTGGACCGAATACTCGACCGCTTGTGCCAGATACATGGCACCCCCGAAAAGCCGGCCAATCACACCAATAGGGATTGTTGGGTGTTCAAGCAGGCAGGCAAGTTAAATGCCGAAAATACCGACAAGGGGCTGCATAGCGATGACGACGAAGAGCCCCGGCCGCCGAACAACAGTGGACAGAAGGGTTTTCCCCCACAAGTGCAGACGGTGAACATGATATATGCAACCCACATCCCCAAGAGGGAGCGGAAGCGCGCGTTAAGGGACGTATACGCGGTAGAGCCAGTCACCCCAAAGTTCAACCCATGGTCCTCCTGCCCGATCACCTTTGATCGAAGGGACCATCCCACTAGCACCCATCATGGCGGATTCGCCGCATTGGTTCTAGACCCAATTATTGATGGATTTTATCTCACTAGAGTCCTTATGGACGGCGGCAGCAGCCTGAACCTACTTTACCAGGATACAGTGCGGAAAATGGGCATAGATCCCTCGAGGATTAAGCCCACCAAAACGACCTTTAAAGGTGTAATACCAGGTTTAGAGGCCAACTGTACAGGCTCAGTCACACTTGAAGTGGTCTTCGGATCTCCGGATAATTTCCGAAGCGAGGAGTTAATCTTCGACATAGTCCCATTCCGCAGTGGCTATCATGCACTGCTCGGGCGGACCGCATTCGCCAAGTTCAATGCGGTACCGCACTACGCATACCTTAAGCTCAAGATGCCAGGCCCTCGAGGAGTAATTACGGTCAATGGAAACACCAAACGCTCCCTCCGAACGGAGGAGCACACGGCGGCCCTTGCAGCGGAAGTTCAAAGCAGCCTCGCCAGGCAGTTCTCCAGTCCGGCCATTAAATGTCCGGACACCGTCAAGCGCGCCCGGAGTAACCTACAACAAGACCGCCTGACACGTTCCGAGCAGGCGTTGCAATGCGGCCCCAACCCCAGCCCTCGCAAAAATGCAACACCAGTGCTTCGCGTACATAACTACGCTCTAGAAATACCATGGGTATAGGGGGAGGGGCACCATCACAGCACGCCCGAAACACGGCTTAAACCGCACCAGGGGCTGCCGATTTTTTGATTTTCTCTTACTTTCAGGACTCCATTCTTCGGAAGGCCTGTTCGGCAGTTCAATTGCCGCATAAACGATGGAAGAACCAGGGAAGCGGACAAGCCATGCCGCATTACGGAACTCCCAGGTGGTCTCTATCACGAGCAGTATACCTGTTTCGCATATCATTTCACAGCCTGCCCCTGGAACGAACATGTTAAATAGTCCAACCTTTTGCTTATCACATTATTTGTATCGTTCTGCTTTGATCGCAGCCCTTTTTAATAAACAATGCATAGCTTTTGTCTATTTTTGCATTACCTTTTTTTTACAAATATATGTTCCTTAACGACATGTTGCACCCGTACACTTTGGTACGGCCAAAATACGCCAGGGGCTTTAAGTACCCCTCAATAAGGTGTGAGAAGTCCGAACACTTTAACAAGTGTGGCACCCCGAACTTATAGCATTATATGCATCGGCTCTGAATCATGTCTTGGGTCAATAGTTGGGTTTGCCCGGCTCCTATGTTTTGGTGCCTTACGTTCCGCTATGTCGGCTAAGGTAGCACTAGGAGAACTACTGCGATTGTGCCCCAGTTGAGCTGGGTCGAGCACCTCAGTAGAGAAAGCTAAAACTGACTGTCATGATGAAGCGAGAGCTGGTCGCTGTTCGAGAGGTTTTTTGAGTCCCTAAAGACTTATGCCGCTTCGAGCGAGGAGTCGGATCTGTCCGGCCAAGGCGTGGATAGCGCCCCGAACTCGGTCTTCCGAATACCAGGGGCTTCGCCGAAATTTAAAATTATAGAATTCTATGGCTAAGTGAGAGTGTTCACGCATTATAGTCTGATTGCCTTGTTCGTTGTGCTGAGTGCCTCCCTCGAAGGACCCAAACATGGGAAAAAGAGCGCTTAGGTTTATCCCCGAACACCGCAGCACTAGCGGCACGGGGGCAGAAGCCGACGACTCGCCATCTCTTAGAATTGATAAACAGCCGCACAGAAGGTAATATTTTAAATTCCAAAAGCATTGCTTAGCGCATATGAACAAGTTTTCAGCGCACAGGACAAAACGAGCGAGTTTTACTCAAAAATTACATCCCTGGAACATTCACCCGCCATAAGGCGGGCACCCTTCAGAACATCCTTATAATAATTCTCGGGCTTGCGATGCTCTTTCCCCGGCGGTGGCCCATCCTTCACAAGCTTCTCAGCATCCAGCTTGCCCCAGTGCACCTTAGCACGGGCAAGGGCCCTACGGGCACCTTCAATGCAGACGGAGCGCTTGACGACTTCGAGCCTTGGACAGGCCCCCACCAGCCGCCGCACCAGCCCGAAATAGCTCCCAGGCAGAGCCTCTCCAGGCCCAGCCGAACTATAAGGCCCTTCATGGCCTGTTCGGCCGCCTTGTGGAGCTCGACCAGTTGCTTCAGCTGGTCGCTCAGGGGCACGGGGTGTCCGGCCTCAGCATACTGAGACCAGAACACCTTCTCTGTCGAGCTTCCCTCCTCGGCTCGATAGAATGCGGCGGCATCGGACACGCTACGGGGAAGATCTGCGAATGCTCCTGGAGAGCTCCGGATTCGGGTAAGTAACAAGTAACTCACGTTTATGTGTTTGCTTTGCATAAAGAATGCCTTACCCGCCGCTACCTTTTTCACCGCATCCAACTCCTGGAGGGTCTTCTGGGATTCGGCCTTGGCAGACTTGGCATTTTCAATAGCCACCGCGAGCTCGGACGCTCGCGTCTTTGAGTCAAGCTCCAAACTCTCATGTTTTTTCATGAGAGCCTGGAGCTCTTGCCACACCTTGCCAACCTGGGCCTCATACTTCTCCCGCTCGGTGCGCTCCGTGGCCGCCGTCTTCTCGGCCTCGAACAGCGCTTGCTTAAGAGTTGCCACCTCAGACGTGGCCCCTACAATAGCCACGATAATCCTGTCATTTTTTGCAATTTCCCTTTTTTATATATATTTAAACAAGATATTTCTTACCTTCCTTGTCCTCGAGCTGCTTCTTGGCATGCCCGAGCTCTTGCTCGGACTGCTCGAGGTTCTGCTTTAGCGTGTCCACTCCCGCAGTCAGTGCGGCGGATGCCAGCAGAGAAGCCTGCATACGCATATTGACTCTCGCGAATTTTATTTCATCCTCTGTTCGGCTTTTCTTCCCGAACGCCAAACAGAGCATCAGGGGCTACTGTCTATGCGGTAATATTATTTACACATTCTTTACTTACCTCAAAGCCTGTTAAAAGGCTAGCACAAGCTTCAGTCAGTCCGCTCTTGGCGGACTGAACCTTCTGGACCACCACACTCATAATGGTGCGGTGCTCCTCGTCGATGGAGGCGCCTTTGAGCACCTCCAACAGATTGTCCGGCGCCTCCGGTTGGACGGGGGTCACCGGCACGGTGGGCTTGCTCCTCTTGGAAGGAGGTCGCCCGCCGGACTCTGGAACCTTTGCAGGTTCCGGAGCGGCGTCCGACCTAGAGCCGGACTTGGAACCCTGGGGGGTTTTATCCCCTTTACTCTTGGAGTCCGGGAGGTCGCCTTGCGACGCCTCCAGGACCACCTCCTCCTGGCTGGGAACCTGTCGGGACAACACTTCGGCGTCGTCCGTAGGGCGGGGGGAGGTAGCCGTCGGAAGCGAATTCACATCCGACGAGTCCAGTGAACCGCTCGACGGCGCGTCGAGCCAGTCTTTGGGTGGGCTACATAATCATATTCGACATAAGGGAAAGTTGTGCAATAAAGGAATACTATGAATTACTCTGGTATCCGGATACTTACGATTTCGCCAGGGGCTTGGCCCTGAGCGGCCACTCCTCTCCGCCGTCGTCGGTGTTGGTGAGTAGTCTGGAGGAAGGGTTTTCCCCTTCTTGGAACCTTCGGCCTCCCCAGTGAGGGCGGCCTTCCTTTTCTTCTCTCCTCCCGCTGGAGGGGGAGAGGTCTCTTCTTCCTCCTCCTCGTCTCCACGGGAGGAATGCGCCTTGGAGCCGTCGGATGATGAACCCGGCACCTCCTGGCGCCGGGCACTTCTTCGAGTCCCCGTGGCCTTCTTCGTGGCCTTCTTCTCCGGCACCACATAGGGTGCCGGAACCAGCAGCTTCGCCAAGCGGGCATCAGCTGGGTCTTCGGGCAAAGGAGCAGGACAGTCGATCTGTCCAGACTTCGCCTGCCAATCCTGTCAAAGGTAAGGGAGTTTAGATCCCGCATAGAGTTAAACTATGAAAAACTAGTACACTGTAAAAGGTACAAACAACTTACCGCGCTAGCGTGACGCTGCGCGCTGAATCCGCGATCCTCGGTGGCAGATGCGGGAGCCTCGGCGCCCTTGAAAAGCACCTTCCAGGCATCTTCGTATGTCGTGTCGAATAGCCTGCTCAGAGTTCGGTGCTGCGCCAGGTTGAACTCCCACAGACTGAAGGCCCGTTGTTGACACGGGAGGATCCGGCGGATGATCATAACCCAGACTACGTTGACAAGCTTGAGCTGCTTGTTCACCAGGGTTTGGACGCATGTTTGCAGTCCAGTCACCTCTCCTTTGCTGCCCCACGACAGGCCCGTCTCTTTCCAGGACGTGAGCCGTGTTGGGGTTCCGGACCGGAACTCGGGGGCTGCGACCCACTCAGGGTCGCGCGGCTCGGTGATGTAAACCCATCCCGATTGCCTCCCCTTCAGGGTCTCCACAAAGGAGCCCTCGAGCCATAAGACGTTGGGCATCTTGCCCACCATGGCGCCTCCGCACTCCGCCTGGTTGCCGCGTACCACCTTCGGCTTGACATTGAAAGTCTTGAGCCATAGGCCGAAATGGGGGCGGATGCAGAGGAAAGCCTCGCACATGACGATAAACGCCGAGATGTTGAGGATGAAGTTCGGGGCCAGATCATGGAAATCCAGGCCGTAGTAGAACATGAGTCCCCGGACGAACGGATGGATAGGAAAGCCCAGTCCGCGGAGGAAGTGGGGAAGGAACACTACCCTCTCATGGGGCCTTGGGGTGGGGAGGAGCTGCCCCTCTTCGAGAAGCCGGTACGCGATGTCGTTAGACAAGTATCCGGCCTTCCTCAGTTTTTTGATGTGTCCCTCCGTGATGGAGGAGACCATCCACTTTCCTCCCGCTCCGGACATGGCTGGAGAAGGTTGAGGTGGGGAGTGCAGACTTGGGCGCTGGAGCTCGAGTGCGCGAAAATGGATAGGCAAAGGAGGAAGAAGGCGTAGGTGAAAAGGTGGATCCTTATCCCCTTATATGGGTGGACGCAACTACGTGTCCCCACCAGCCTGGTAAAACTCGCTTTGAAGGAAATATGCCCTAGAGGAAATAATAAAGTTATTATTTATTTCCTTATATCATGATAAATGTTTATTATTCATGCTAGAATTGTATTAACCGGAAACATAATACTTGTGTGAATACATAGACAAACAAAGTGTCACTAGTATGCCTCTACTTGACTAGCTCGTTGATCGAAGATGGTTATGTTTCCTAACCATAAACAAAAGAGTTGTTATTTGATTAACGGGATCACATCATTAGGAGAATGATGTGATTGACATGACCCATTCCATTAGCTTAGCACCCGATCGTTTAGTATGTTGCTATTGCTTTCTTCATGGCTTATACATGTTCCTATGACTATGAGATTATGCAACTCCCGTTTGCCGGAGGAACACTTTGTGTACTACCAAACGTCACAACGTAAATGGGTGATTATAAAGGTGCTCTACAGGTGTCTCCAAAGGTACATGTTGGGTTGGCGTATTTCGAGATTAGGATTTGTCACTCCGATTGTCGGAGAGGTATCTCTGGGCCCTCTCGGTAATACACATCACATAAGCCTTGCAAGCATTGCAACTAATGAGTTAGTTGTGAGATGATGTATTACGGAGCGAGTAAAGAGGCTTGCTGGTAACGAGATTGAACTAGGTATGGGATACCGACGATCGAATCTCGGGCAAGTAACATACCGATGACAAAGGGAACAACGTATGTTGTTATGCGGTCTGACCGATAAAGATCTTCGTAGAATATGTAGGAGCCAATATGGGCATCCAGGTCCCGCTATTGGTTATTGACCAGAGACGTGTCTCGGTCATGTCTACATTGTTCTCGAACCCGTAGGGTCCGCACGCTTAAGGTTTCGATGACAGTTATATTATGAGTTTATGAGTTTTGATGTACCGAAGGAGTTCGGAGTCCCGGATGAGATCGGGGACATGACGAGGAGTCTCGAAATGGTCGAGACGTAAAGATTGATATATTGGACGACTATATTCGGACATCGGAAAGGTTCCGAGTGATTCGGGTATTTTTCGGAGTACCGGGTAGTTACGGGAGAAGCAATGGGCCTTGATGGGCTTTAGTGGGAAGAGGAGAAAGGGAAAAGGGGGCCGGACACCTCTCCTTCTCCTCCACTTCCTTCTCCCTTCCTCCCCTCTTGGTGGACTCCTACTAGGACTTGGAGTCCTAGTAGGACTCCACATCCTGGCCGCACCTATTGCCTTGGCCGGCCTCCTCCTCCTCCATCCTTTATATACTGAGGCAAGGGGCACCCCATGAACACAAGTTGATCCACGTGATCTTTCTCTTAGCCGTGTACGGCGCCCCAGCCACCATAGTCCTCAATAATATTGTAGCGGTGCTTAGGCGAAGCCCTGCGGCAGTAGTACATCAAGATCGTCACCACGCCGTCGTGCTGACGGAACTCTTCCTCGACACTTTGTTGGATCGGAGTCCGGGGATCGTCATCGAGCTGAACATGTGCTAGAACTCGGAGGTGCCGTAGTTTCGGTGCTTGATCGGTCGGGCCGTGGAGACGTATGACTACATCAACCAAACGCTTCCGTTGTCGATCTACAAGGTACGTAGATCACACTCTCCCCTCGTTGCTATGCATCACCATGATCTTGCGTGTGCATAGGAATTTTTTTTTGAAATTACTACGAAACCCAACAGTGGCATCCGAGCGTAGGTTTTATATGTTGATGTTATATGCACGAGTAGAACACAAGTGAGTTGTGGGCGATATAAGTCATACTGCTTACCAGCATGTCATACTTTGGTTCGGCGGTATTGTTGGACGAAGCGGCCCGGACCGACATTACGCCTACGCTTACGCGAGACCGGTTCTCCCGACGTGCTTTGCACATAGGTGGCTTGCGGGTGACAGTTTCTCCAACTTTAGTTGAATCGAGTGTGGCTACGCCCGGTCCTTGCGAAGGTTAAAACAGCACCAACTTGACAAACTATCGTTGTGGTTTTAATGCGTAGGTAAGATTGGTTCTTGCTTAAGCCCGTAGCAGCCACGTAAAAACTTGCAACAACAAAGTAGAGGACGTCTAACTTGTTTTTGCAGGGCATGTTGTGATGTGATATGGTCAAGACATGATGCTAAATTTTATTGCATGAGATGATCATGTTTTGTAACCGAGTTATCGGCAACTGGCAGGAGCCATATGGTTGTCACTTTATTGTATGCAATGCAATTGCGCTGTAATGCTTTACTTTATCACTAAGCGGTAGCAATAGTCGTGGAAGCATAAGATTGGCGAGACGACAACGATGCTACGATGGAGATCAAGGTGTCGCGCCGGTGACGATGGTGATCATGACGGTGCTTCGAAGATGGAGATCACAAGCACAAGATGATGGTGGCCATATCATATCACTTATATTGATTGCATGTGATGTTTATCTTTTATGCATCTTATCTTGCTTTGATTGACGGTAGCATTATAAGATGATCTCTCACTAATTATCAAGAAGTGTTCTCCCTAAGTATGCACCGTTGCGAAAGTTCTTCGTGTTGAGACACCACGTGATGATCGGGTGTGATAGGCTCTACGTTCAAATACAACGGGTGCAAAACAGTTGCACACGCGAAATACTCAGGTTATACTTGACGAGCCAAGCATATACATATATGGCCTCGGAACACGGAGACCGAAAGGTCGAGCGTGAATCATATAGTAGATATGATCAACATAGTGATGTTCACCAATGAAACTACTCCATCTCACGTGATGATCGGACATGGTTTAGTTGATTTGGATCACGTAATCACTTAGAGGATTAGAGGGATGTCTATCTAAGTGGGAGTTCTTAAGTAATATGATTAATTGAACTTAAATTTATCATGAACTTAGTCCTGGTAGTATTTTGCAAATTATGTTGTAGATCAATAGCTCGCGTTGTTGTTTCCCTGTGTTTATTTTGATATGTTCCTAGAGAAAATTGTGTTGAAATATGTTAGTAGCAATGATGCGGATTGGATCCGTGATCTGAGGTTTATCCTCATTGCTGCACAGAAGAATTATGTCCTTGATGCACCGCTAGGTGACGGACCTATTGCAGGAGCAGATGCAGATGTTATGAACGTTTGGCTAGCTCAATATGATGACTACTTGATAGTTTAGTGCACCATGCTTAATGGCTTAGAATCGGGACTTCAAAGACGTTTTGAACGTCATGGAGCATATGAGATGTTCCAGGAGTTGAAGTTAATATTTCAAGCAAATACCCGAGTTGGGAGATATGAAGTCTCCAACAAGTTCTATAGCTAAAAGATGGAGGAGAATCGCTCAACTAGTGAGCATATGCTCAGATTGTCTGAGTACTACAATCGCTTGAATCAAGTGGGAGTTAATCTTCCAGATAAGATAGTGATTGACAAAATTCTCTAGTCACCATCACCAAGTTAGTAGAACTTCGTGATGAACTATGATATGCAAGGGATAACAGAAACGATTCCCAAGCTCTTCGTAATGCGGAAATTGACGAAGGTAGAAATCGAGAAAAACATCAAGTGTTGATGGTAGACAAGACCACTAGTTTCAAGAAAAGGGCAGAGGGAAGAAGGGGAACTTCAAGAAGAACAGCAAGCAAGTTGCTGCTCAAGTGAAGAAGCCCAAGTCTGGTCCTAAGCCTGAGACTAAGTGTTTCTACTGCAAAGGTACTGGTCACTGGAAGCGGAACTACCCCAAGTGATTGGCAGATAAGAAGGATGGCAAAGTGAACATAAGTATATTTGATATACATGTTATTGATGTGTACTTTACTAGTGTTTATAGCAACCCCTCAGTATTTGATACTAGTTCAGTTGCTAAGATTAGTAACTCGAAACGGGAGTTGCAGAATAAACAGAGACTAGTTAAGGGTGAAGTGACGATGTGTGTTGGAAGTGATTCCAAGATTGATATGATCATCATCGCACACTCCCTATACTTTCGGGATTAGTGTTGAACCTGAATAAGTGTTATTTGGTGTTTGCGTTAAGCATGAATATGATTTGATCATGTTTATTGTAATACGGTATTCATTTAAGTAAGAGAATAAATTGTTGTTCTGTTTACATGAATAAAACCTTATATGGTTACACACCCAATGAAAATAGTTCGTTGGATCTCGATCGTAGTGATACACATAATCATAATATTGAAACCAAAAGATGCAAAGTTAATAATGATGGTGCAACTTATTTGTGGCACTACCGTTTAGGTCATATTGGTGTAAAGCGCATGAAGAAACTCCATGCTGATGGGCTTTTGGAATCACTTGATTATGAATCAGTTGATGCTTGTGAACCATGCCTCATGGGCAAGATGACTAAGACTCTGTTCTTCCAAACAATGGAGCGAGCAACAGATTTGTTGGAAATCATACATACTGATGTATGTGGTCCGATGAATATTGAGGCTCGCGACAAGTATCATTATTTTCTGATCTTCACAGATGATTTGAGCAGATATGAGTATATCTACTTGATGAAACATAAGTCTGAAACATTTGAAAAGTTCAAAGAATTTCAGAGTGAAGTGAAAAATCATCGTAACAAGAAAATAAAGTTTCTACGATCTGATCATAGAGAAAAGTATTTAAGTTACGAGTTTGGCCTTTAGTTAAAAACAATGTGAAATAGTTTCACTACTCACGCCACCTGGAACACCACAATGTAATGGTGTGTCCGAACGTCATAACCGTACTTTATTAGATATGGTGCGATCTATGATGTCTCTTACAGATCTACCACTATCATTTTGGGGTTATGCATTAGAGACAGCTGCATTCACGTTAAAAGGGCACCATCTAAATCTGTTGAGACGACACCGTATGAACTATGGTTTGGCAATAAACCAAAGTTGTCATTTCTTAAAGTTTGGGGTTGCGATGCTTATATGAAAAAGTTTCATCCTGATAAGCTCAAACTCAAATCGGAGAAGTGTGTCTTCATAGGATACCCAAAAGA
This sequence comes from Triticum urartu, assembly GCF_056163025.1. Classification (NCBI taxonomy): domain Eukaryota; kingdom Viridiplantae; phylum Streptophyta; class Magnoliopsida; order Poales; family Poaceae; genus Triticum; species Triticum urartu. Next base: position 121,304,562 of record NC_141875.1, on the reverse strand, counting down.
AAATGTTGGGTACACCTTCTATCATAGATCCGAAGGCAAGATATTCGTTGCTTAGAATGGATCCTTTCCAGAGAAGGAGTTTCCCTCGAAAGAAGTGAGTGGGAGGAAAGTAGAACTTGGTAAGGTAATTGTACCTTCTCCCTTATTGGAAAGTAATTCATCACAGAAATCTGTTCATGTGGCTACTACACCAATTAGTGAGGAAGCTAATGATGATGATCATGTAAACTTCAGATCAAGTTACTACCGAATCTCGTAGGTAAACCAGAGTGAGATCCGCACCAGAGTGGTACGGTAATCCTGTTCTGGAGGTCATGCTACTTGACCATGACTAACCTACGAACTATGAAGAAGCGATGGTGAGCCCAGATTCCGCAAAATGGCTTGAGGCCATGAAATCTGAGATGGGATCCATGTATGAGAACAGAGTATGGACTTTGGTTGACTTGCCCGATGAGCGGCAAGCAATTGATAATAAATGGATCTTCAAGAGGAAGACGGACGCTGATAGTAGTGTTACTATCTACAAAGCTAGAATTATCGCAAAAGGTTTTCGACAAGTTCAAGGTGTTGACTACGATGAGAGTTTCTCACTCGTATCTATGCTTAAGTCTGTCCGAATCATGTTAGCAATTGCCGCATTTTATGAAATCTGGCAAATGGATAAACAAAACTGCATTCCTTAATAGATTTATTAAAGAAGAGTTGTATATGATACAACCAGAAGGTTTTGTCAATCCTAAAGGTGCTAACAAAATATGCAAGCTCCAGCGATCCATCTATGGACTGGTGCAAGCATCTCGGAGTTGGAATATACGCTTTGATAAGTTGATCAAAGCATATAGTTTTATACAGACTTGCGATGAAGCCTGTATTTACAAGAAAGTGAGTGGGAACACTACAACATTTCTGATAAGTATATGTGAATGACATATTGTTGATCGGAAATAATGTAGAATTATTCTGCAAAGCATAAAGGAGTGTTTGAAAGGAATTTTTCAAAGAAAGACCTCGGTAAAGCTGCTTACATATTGAGCATCAAGATCTATAGAGATAGATCAAGACGCTTGATAAGTTTTTTCAATGAGTACATACCTTGACAAGATTTTGAAGTAGTTCAAAATGGAACAGTCAAAGAAAGAGTTCTTGCCTGTGTTGCAAGGTGTGAAATTGAGTAAGACTCAAAGCCCGACCACGGCAGAAGATAGAAATAGAATGAAAATCATTCCCTATGCCTCAGCCATAGGTTCTATAAAGTATGCCATGTTGTGTACCAGATCTATTGTATACCCTACACTGTGTTAAGCAAGGGAGTACAATAGTGATCTAAGAGTAGATCACTGGACAGCGGTCAAAATTATCCTTAGTGGAATAAGGAAATATTTCTCAATTATGGAGGTGACAAAAAGGTTCGTCGTAAAAGGTTACATCGATGCAAGTTTTGACACAGATCTGGATGACTCTAAGTCTCGATCTAGATACATATTGAAAGTGGGAGCAATAAGCTAGAGTAGCTCCGTGCAGAGCATTGTTGACATAGAAATTCACAAAATACTTACGGATCTGAATGTGACAGACCCGTTGACTAAAATTATCTCACAAGCAAAACATGATCACACCTTAGTACTCTTTCGGTGTTAATCACATAGCGATGTGAACTAGATTAATGACTCTAGTAAACCCTTTGGGTGTTGATCACATATCGATGTGAACTATGGGTGTTAATCACATGGTGATGTGAACTATTGCTGTTAAATCACATGGCGATGTGAACTAGATAATTGACTCTAGTGCAAGTGGGAGACTGAAGGAAATATGCCCTAGAGGCAATAATAAAGTTATTATTTATTTCCTTATATCATGATAAATGTTTATTATTCATGCTAGAATTGTATTAACCGGAAACATAATACTTGTGTGAATACATAGACAAACAAAGTGTCACTAGTATGCCTCTACTTGACTAGCTCGTTAATCGAAGATGGTTATGTTTCCTAACCATAAACAAAAGAGTTGTTATTTGATTAACGGGATCACATCATTAGGAGAATGATGTGATTAACATGACCCATTCCATTAGCTTAGCACCCGATCGTTTTGTATGTTGCTATTGCTTTCTTCATGGCTTATACATGTTCCTATGACTATGAGATTATGCAACTCCCGTTTGCCGGAGGAACACTTTGTGTGCTACCAAACGTCACAACGTAAATGGGTGATTATAAAGATGCTCTACATGTGTCTCCAAAGGTACATGTTGGGTTGGCGTATTTCGAGATTAGGATTTGTCACTCCGATTGTCGGAGAGGTATCTCTGGGCCCTCTCGGTAATACACATCACATAAGCCTTGCAAGCATTGCAACTAATGAGTTAGTTGTGAGATGATGTATTACGGAACGAGTAAAGAGACTTGCCGGTAACGAGATTGAACTAGGTATGGGATACCGATGATCGAATCTCGGACAAGTAACATACCGATGACAAAGGGAACAACGTATGTTGTTATGCGGTCTGACCGATAAAGATCTTCGTAGAATATGTAGGAGCCAATATGGGCATCCAGGTCCCGCTATTGGTTATTGACCGGAGACGTGTCTCGGTCATGTCTACATTGTTCTCGAACCCGTAGCGTCCGCACGCTTAAGGTTTCGATGACAGTTATATTATGAATTTATGAGTTTTGATGTACCGAAGGAGTTCGGAGTCCCGGATGAGATCGGGGACATGACGAGGAGTCTCAAAATGGTCGAGACGTAAAGATTGATATATTGGACAACTATATTCGGACATCGGAAAGGTTCCGAGTGATTCGGGTATTTTTCGGAGTACCGGGTAGTTACGGGAGAAGCAATGGGCCTTGATGGGCTTTAGTGGGAAGAGGAGAAAGGGCCAAGGGGCTGCTGCGCCCCCCTCCCCTCTAGTCCGAATTGGACTAGGGAAAAGGGGGCCGGCCACCTCTCCTTCTCCTCCACTTCCTTCTCCCTTCCTCCCCTCTTGGTGGACTCCTACTAGGACTTGGAGTCCTAGTAGGACTCCACATCCTGGCCGCACATATTGCCTTGGCCGGCCTCCTCCTCCTCCATCCTTTATATACTGAGGCAAGGGGAACCCCATGAACACAAGTTGATCCACGTGATCTTTCTCTTAGCCGTGTACGGCGCCCCAGCCACCATAGTCCTTGATAATATTGTAGCGGTGCTTAGGCGAAGCCCTGCGGCAGTAGTACATCAAGATCGTCACCATGCCGTCGTGCTGACGGAACTCTTCCCCGACACTTTGCTGGATTGGAGTCCGGGGATCGTCATCGAGCTGAACGTGTGCTAGAACTCGGAGGTGCCGTATTTTTCGGTGCTTGATCGGTCGGGCCGTGGAGACGTACGACTACATCAACCAAACGCTTCCGTTGTCGATCTACAAGGTACGTAGATCACACTCTCCCCTCGTTGCTATGCATCACCATGATCTTGCGTGTGCGTAGGAATTTTTTTTGAAATTACTACAAAACCCAACACGCTTATCTCCAAGCGCCGTAATCAATGGCGCAGTTGGGTTACCCACGCCCGTATTGATGAGAATCCCGAAATAAGGGGACACGATCTCTTCTTCGATGAGACGTGCCAAGGAAACCGCCTCGCATGACACGCTGAGGTGGGACAATGAAACGATTTGAATAAAGGCTTGGCCGTGGCGATGACACACTACGGAATACGTCAGCAGATTAAATTTGTGTAAATATTATTCTCTCTATGGCAATATGTGGAAACTTATTTTGCAGAGCCGGACACTATCTTTGTGTTCAAAATCTTCTATGAAGTACTTGGAGGAGGAACCCGCCTTGCAATGCCGAAGACAATCTGCGCGACAGACTCGTCGTCATTGAAGCCTGGTTCAGGGGCTACTGAGGGAGTCCTAGATTAGGGGGTGTCCGGATGGCCGGACTATACCTTCAGCTGGACTCCTGGACTATGAAGATACAAGATTGAAGACTTCGTCCCGTGTCCAGAAGGGACTTCCCTTGGCGTGGAAGGCAAGCTTGGCGATGCGGATATGTGGATCTCCTACCATTGTAACCGACTTTGTGTAACCCTAACCCTCTCTGGTGTCTATATAAACCGGAGGGTTTTAATCCGTAGGACAACATACACAACAACAATCATACCATAGGCTAGCTTCTAGGGTTTAGCCTCTTCGATCTCGTGGTAGATCTACTCTTGTACTACCCATATCATCAATATTAATCAAGCAGGACGTAGGGTTTTACCTCCATCAAGAGGGCCCGAACCTGGGTAAAACTTCGTGTCCCTTGCCTCCTGTTACCATCCGGCCTAGACGCACAGTTCGGGACCCACTACCCGAGATCCGCCGGTTTTGACACCGACGGTGTGGGATCCAGGGAACCAGATTTGAAGCCTTTACTCTTCAGGAAGTCTTTGAGTGTGTCATACCAAGCATGACGGGCTTGTTTGAGGCCATACAGTGCCTTGTTGAGCTTGTAAACCATGTCAGGATGTTTTGGATCTTCAAAGCTAGGCGGTTGTGCAACATACACTTCTTCTTCAATCTTGACATTGAGAAAGGCGCTCTTCACATCCATTTGATACAGAAGGATGTTATGATGATTTGCATAGGCTAGCAGTATGTGTATAGCTTCAATCCTAGCCACAGGAGAAAATGTTTCATCGAAGTCAATTCCTTCAATTTGAGTGTATCATTGAGCAACGAGACGAGCCTTATTTCTAACAACTTGACCATGCTCATCTTGCTTGTTGCGATATATCCACTTAGTGCCTATGATATTGTGTTTACGAGGATCAGGATGCTTGACCAGTTCCCATACAGTATTCAGCTCGAACTGTTGAAGCTCTTCTTGCATAGCTTGAGTCCATTCAGGTTCCAAGAAGGCTTCATCAACTTTCTTGGGTTCAGATATTGAGACGAATGCAAAGTGCCCACAGAAATTTGCTAGTTGTGTTGCCCTTGAACGAGTGAGTGGACCAGGTGCATTGATGCTATCAATTATCTTCTCAATCTGTACTTCATTTGCAACACGAGGATGAACTAGACGAAGATTTTGCTCTTGCTGATCATTGTCATCGTTTGAAGGATTGTCTTTAGGCTGAGCATTGTCTTCAGGTTGATTAGGTGCAGAGATAATAAGTTCCTCTTCAGGCTGTACTTCAGACGGTATGATTTCTCCAGTTCCCATAAGCTTGATGGATTCACTGGGTGGAATTTCATCTAGCACATTTGGCAGGTGCTCTCTTTGCGAGCCGTTAGTCTCATCGAACCGCACATCCACAGTTTCAACCACTTTATAGTGAAAGAGGTTGAAGACTCTGTAGGAATGCGAATCCTTTCCGTAACCAAGCATAAAACCTTCATGTGCTTTTGGTGCAAATTTTGAAGTGTGATGTGGATCCTTGATCCAGCACCTAGCACCAAATACTCTGAAGTAACTGACATTTGGCTTCTTACCAGTGAGGAGTTCATAGGATGTTTTCTTCAGAAGCTTGTGAAGATAAACACGGTTGATGACATGGCATGCGGTATCAATAGCTTCAGGCAAGAACTTTCTTGGTGTCTTGTATTCATCAAGCATCGCCCGAGCCATCTCAATGAGTGTTCTGTTCTTGCGTTCCATGATGCCATTCTGCTGCAGTGTGTACGGAGCTGAGAACTCATGAGTGATGCCCAATGTATCAAAATAAGTGTCAAGGCTGGTGTTCTTGAATTTAGTGCCATTGTCACTTCTGATGTGCTTGATCTTGACGCCATAGTTGTTCATGGCTCGATTGGTGAAGCGTCTGAAGACATCCTGCACTTCAGTCTTGTAGAGGATTATATGCACTCATGTATATCTTGAATAATCATCAACAATGATGAAGCCATAGAGACAAGCAGTAGTAGTAAGGGTAGAGTAGTGAGTAGGGCCGAAGAGGTCCATGTGCAGCAGTTCGACGGGTTGAGTTGTTGTCATGATTGTCTTCGAGGGATGCTTGGCCCTCATCATCTTTCCAGCTTCGCAGGCACCGCATAAGTGATCCTTCTTGAACTTGGCGCCCTTGATGCCTATGACATGCTTCTTCTTTGCAAGAGTATGCAGGTTCCTCATGCCAGCATGCCCTAGCCTCCGATGCCAGAGCCAGCATTCTGAAGCTTTTGCAATAAGACATACGGCAAGCTGTGGTCCTGCTGAGAAATCTACCATGTACAAATCATCTTTCCGATACCCTTCAAAGACTAGAGACTTGTCAAATTCCATTAGAACAAGGCACCGATATTTTCCAAATATCACAATCATGTTCAAATCACAAAGCAATGAGACAGACATTAAGTTGAAACCAAGGGATTCAACAAGCATCACTTTATCCACGTGTTGATCCTTTGAGATTGCAACTCTATCTAGACCCAATACCTTGCTTTTACCAGTATCAGCAAATGTGATGTGACTTTTGTCAGATGGACGTAGGGTTGAGTCCATGAGAAGACTTCGTTTGCCAGTCATGTGATTAGTACATCCACTGTCAATAATCCATTCTGAAGCAGCTGGTGTCATACCCTACAGTGCAGTTAGGGGGATAGGCTTCACGAAGAGCATTGTGAAGCATAAGCATTTGACGAGCAAGAGGATTATTAAAAGCTTAGGTCGAGGTTAGGACTGATAGGACAAGTAGCAAGCGACTCAGGAACAAAATATATAATAAGACCATTTGGGCATTTGATCTTGCGCCCTACAAGATGTTTTAGGTCCCCAGCAATAGCTTCAGACGCATTTGATTTTTGGCTGGAGACCTTTCCATGCAAAAGAGAGTTAAGCTTTCTTAGCCACCCACATCTTCAAGGGTGGCTTCAAAGCAATGAGTCTAAGTGCAGCATCTGAGAACTTTGGCTTTGGAGCCTTAGCAAATAGTCTTGCAGGTGGAGAATAGTACTCATAAGAATAAGAAAAGTAGTTCTGGGTCTTATGAACATGGCGGTTTGATGAAACATGCTCATATTCATAGGCCTGAGTATAGTTTCCCTACAAAACATTTGTGTTAGTGCGACTCAGGTGAGTCCTCTGTCTGTATGAAGCCTTTGGACCATATGAATCCTGTGTTCTGGGGTTTGTCTTCTTCCCTTGTGATGTCATGACGACATTCATAGGAAGATTCTCCAGACACTTTTTGGGCACCCAGACTTTCTTCATAAGTGGCCCATTCCTGCAGTTAGTACCAATATACCTCGCAAACACTTCACCATTCTGATTCTTAAATAGTTTATAGTTTGCATCAAAGGATTCATCAATGACAATAGGATTAGCACAAGTGAAGCCAGATAGGGTAGATGGATCCACTGAAGGTTCCTTTGCAGCAACCCATGTGGTTTTGGGGTACTGCTCAGGCTTCCAGTAAGAGCCATCAACATTCATTTTCTTTTCGAACCCAACACCCTCTTTCCTAGGGTTTCGGTTCAGAATCTGCCTTTTGAGGACATCAAATAGTGTCTGATGCCCTTTGAGACTTTTGTACATCCCTGTTTCAAGCAATGTCTTCAACCTAGCATTTTCATCAGCAATAGCAGTGGCATCCTCAGCAGAGGGGTTAGTTACCACATCAACAGTTGAAGACATTGCAACAGTAGCAGCAGTAGAACATCCAGCAACAGAAGTAGCGTTATCACACTCAAGGCATTTAAGACATGGTGGTTCAAATCCTTATTGAGCGAGACTGATCTATTCCGCGCGAAGTGACTCGTTTTCCTTTTGAAGATCTTCATGAGCCGCTCTCAATTTCTCAAGTTCTTGCTTCCTTTGAAGATAATCGTAGGAAAGCTTTTCATGGGTTGTTGAGAGCGTTTCATGACGACTTTCAAGTTCCTCATACTTAACATGAAGATTTTTTATGTCTTCAATTAAGAACTGAGATTGAGTCATTTCAGCGTCCAACAGGTCATCGCTTTTGTCTAACAGTTTTTGAATATGTTCCAAAGCTTTCTGTTGTTCAGTTGCAATTTTAGCAAGTGTTTTGTAGCTGGGTTTGGAATCACAATCAGAGTCATCTTCACTTGATGTTTGAAAGTAAGCATCACGTGATTTTACCTTGGCACCACGTGCCATGAAGTAGTAGGTTGGGAGGATGGATTGGGTTCGGGAGACATTGTTTTAAGTGACTCCTTGAAGTCGAGGAACCAGGGATCCTAACATGTCCGATGACCTTCATAAACATCAGAAATCCGATCCCATATAAGCTCTGCATTGCAGAGATGCATGATGCGCCTGAACTCATCTCTGGACAGAGAGGAGCAGATAACGTCCTTCGCCTTGACATCCAGCAGAGTGAACTTCTGAATGTCTTCGGCATCCGCCATCTTGCATAAGTCGGTGAGGCCAATCTCCGTGACCGTCCAAAGCTCACTGTCCATTGCAAGGAGTCGCTTCCTCATCATAGTCTTCCATTTTGGGATAATCAGTGCCATCGAAGACAGGGCGCGCAGCGGAGACTTTGATTATCCCTGCAGTCGACATAGCTAAAACTCCAGGTGGTTAAACCGAATCACACAGAACAAGGGAGTACCTTGCTCTGATACCAATTGAAAGTGCTAGTTATCGACTAGAGGGGGGTGAATAGGCGATTTTTATGAAAGTCTTCAAAACATGGAAGTTTCGAAGACAATCGATAGAAATGAACCTATTAATATGCAACGGAGAGTAGACTACACTAGGCAAGCCATAGTCAAGTATTCAATGAAGTGAAAGCACAAAGACTAATAGCAGCTAGGCAGTATGGATCAGGATGGAAGACAATATGAAGCCAATCAGAGCAAGCAGTCACACAGTGAAGATAAAATAGATAATGCAAATAGGGAATGACTTCACAAGGACCGATTGTAAATAAAGAGATGGAGAGGATAGAACCAGTTGCTCGTTGAAGACAATGATTTGTTGGACCAGTTCTAGTTGCTGTGACAACTGTACATCTGGTTAGGGAGGCTGAGATTTAACTCAGAAGACCATGTCTTCACCTTATTCCCCTTGAGCTAAGGACACCCAGTCCTCACCCAATCACTCTGGTAAATCTTCAAGGGAGACTTCCAAACCTTCACAGACTTTGTTCACCAGCGATCCACAATGACTCTTGGATGCTCAGAACGCGACGCCTAACCGACTGCAGGATTCACAGTCCTCAAGTGGAACAAGTCTTCAGATCACACAGACAGGAAGACTTCAGTGATGCCTAACACTCTTTGGCTCTAGGTGTTCAGGGCTTTGTCCTCGCAAGGATTTCTCTCTCAAAGGCTTCGAGGTGGGTTGCTCTCAAACGACAAAAGTCATGCACTAACTCTGAGCAGCCAACCAATTTATGGTGTAGGGGGTGGGCTATTTATAGCCACTAGGCAACCTGACCTGATTTGTCCGAAATGACCCTGGGTCACTAAGGAACTGACATGTGTTCCAATGGTCAGATTTCAAACACACGTGGCAACTTTACTTGGGATACAAGTAAAGCTGACTCATCCAGCTCTGGATAAGATTTGCTCTCATTGTCTTCGCTCGAAGACATAGGATTTTGGTTAAGCATCACTTCAGTCACTCTGACTTTGTTCACTGGGACCCCACTTAATAGTACGGTGGTTCCTATGACTCAACAAAGAAGAAAAGGAAACAACGAAACAACTAAGTCTTCGCGCTCCATAGTCTTCACTCAATGTCTTCTCTTGTCATAGTCTTCAATGTGAATATATTCACATACCACCTTTGTCTTCAATGTCTTCATACATTTTTAGGGGTCATCTCCGGTAGGAAAACCAAATCAATGAGGGACTACTACATGTGTTATCCTGCAATTCTCACAAACACATTAGTCCCTCAACCAGGTTTGTTGTCAATACTCCAAAACCAACTAGGGGTGGCACTAGATGCACTTACAAGCACCATGTTTAAGTAGAGATTACAACGGGTAAGAGAGAGGTTACACCGCTGCATAGAGGGGGAAGAGTTGGTGATGATTGCGGTTAAGTTGTTGGTGAAGATTGCGGTGATGATGGTGGCCCCCGGTGGCACTCGGTGCCATCGGAAGTGAGGGGGAGAGAGCCCCCCTCCTCCTTCTTCTTCTTCCTTGACCTCCTCCCTAGATGGGAGAAGGGTTTCCCCTCTGGTCCATGGCCTCCATGGTGTGGGAGGGGCGAGAGTCCCTCCGAGATTGGATCCGTCTCTCTGTCTCTCTCTGTTTCTGCGTTTTGTTCTTCGCCCTTTCACCGTTTCGTATATATTTTGAGATCCGTAACTCCGATTGGACTGAAGTCTTCGCCGTGATTTCCCCCCAAAAAATAGCTTTCTTGCGGCCGAGGAAGGGCATCAACCGCCTTACGGGGGGCCCACGAGGGTCAGAGGCGTGCCCAGGGGGTGGGGCGCCCCCCTGCCTCGTGCCTCCCTCGGGCACCGTTTCGTGTGGATTTTTCTTCCGGGATTATCCAAATATTCCAAAAATATTCTCCATCCGTTTTTATCCCGTTTGGATTCTGTTTGATATGGGGTTTCTGCGAAACATAAAACATGCAACAAACAGGAACTGGCACTGGGCACTGGATCAATATGTTAGTCCCAAAAGATAGTATAAAAAGTTGCCAAAAGTATATGAAAGTTGAATAATATTGGCATGGAACAATCAAAAATGATAGATACGACGAAGACGTATCAGCATCCCCAAGCTTAATTCCTGCTCGTCCTCGAGTAGGTAAATGATAAAAAAGATAATTTTTGATGTGGAATGCTACCTAGCATAATCTTGATCATATATCTAATCATGGCATGAATATTAAGACACGAGTGATTCAAAGCAATAGTCTATCATTTGACATAAAAACAATAATACTTCAAGCCTACTAATAAAGCAATCATGTCTTTTCAAAATAAGATGGCCAAAGAAAGTTATCCCTACAAAATCATGTAGTCTGGCTATGCTCCATCTTCACCACACAAAATATTCACATCATGCACAACCTCGATGACAAGCCGAGCAATTGGTTCATACTTTTTAACGTGCTTCAGCTTTTTCAACCCTCACGCAATACATGAGCATGAGCCATGGACATAACACTATAGGTGGAATAGAATATGATGGTGGAGGTTGTGTGGAGAAGACAAAAAGGGAGAAAGTCTCACACCGATGCGGCTAATCAACGGGCTATGGAGATGCCCATCAATTTATGTCAATGTGAGGAGTAGGGATTGCCATGCAACGGATGCACTAGAGCTATAAGTGTATGAAAGCTCAAACTGAAACTAAGTGGGTGTGCATCCAACTTGCTTGCTCATGAAGACCTCGGGCATTTGAGGAAGCCCATCATCGGAATATACAAGCCAAGTTCTATAATGAAAATTCCCACTGGTATATGAAAGTGACAAAATAAGAGACTCTCTATCATGAAGAACATGGTGCTACTTTGAAGCACAAGTGTGGTAAAAGGATAGTAACATTGCCCCTTTTTGCGGGCTTCTTTGGCCCCCTTTTTATTCAGGCTTCTTTGGCCTCTCCCTTTTTGGCGGGCAATGCTCTAATAATGATGATCATCACACTTTAATATACTTACAACTCAATATTACAACTCGATACTAGAACAAAGATATGACTCTATATGAATGCCTCTGGTGGTGTATCGGGATGTGCAATGATCTAGCGTAGCAATGACATAAAAAATGGACAAGCCATGAAAACATCATGCTAGCTATCCTACGATCATGCAAAGCAATATGACAATGAATGCTCAAGTCATGTATATGATGATGATGATGGAAGTTGCATGGCAATATATCTCGGAATGGCTGTGGAAATGCCATAATAGGTAGGTATGGTGGCTGTTTTGAGGAAGATATAATGAGGCTTATGTGTGATAGAGCGTATCGTATCACGGGGTTTGGATGCACCGGCGAAGTTTGCACCAACTCTCGAGGTGAGAAAGGGCAATGCACGGTACCAAAGAGGCTAGCAATGATGGAAGGGTGAGAGTGCGTATAATCCATGGACTCAACATTAGTCATAAAGAACTCACATACTTATTGCAAAAGTTTATTAGCCCTCGAAGCAAAGTACTACTACGCATGCCCCTAGGGGGATAGATTGGTAGGAAAAGACCATCGCTCGTCCCCGACCGCCACTCATAAGGAAGACAATCAATAAATACCTCATGCTCCGACTTAGTTACATAACGGTTCACCATACGTGCATGCTATGGGAATCACAAACCTCAACACAAGTATTTATACTAATCCACAACTACCCACTAGCATGACTCTAATATCACCATCTTTATATCGCAAAACTATTGCAAGGAATCAAACATATCATATTCAGTGATCTACAAGTTTTATGTAGGATTTTATGACTAACCATGTGAATGACCAGTTCCTGCCATCTCTCTAAATAGATATAAGTGAAGCAAGAGAGTTTAATTCTTTCTACAAAAGATATGCCCACGCTCTAACAAGTATAAGTGAAGCAAAATAGCATTCTACAAATGGCGGTTTTCTATGTAAAGAGAAACAGGCAATCCAAACTTCAAATGATATAAGTGAAGCACATGAAGCATTCTATAACGCCATACTCAAAAGATATAAGTGAAGTGCATAGAGAATTCTATAAATCAACCAAGGACTATCTCATACCAGCATGGTGCATAAAAGAAAAATGAAAACTAAATGCAAAATACGCTCCAAGATCCGCACATATCACATGAATGAAACGAATCCGAAAACATACCGATACTTGTTGAAGAAAGAGGGGATGCCTTCCGGGGCATCCCCAAGCTTAGACGCTTGAGTCTCCTTGAATATTTACTTGGGGTGCCTCGGGCATCCCCAAGCTTGAGCTCTTGCCTCTCTTCCTTCTTCTCACATCGAGACCTTCTCGATCATCGAACACTTCATCCACACAAAACTTCAACAGAAAACTCGGTAAGATCCGTTAGTATAATAAAGAAAATCACTACTCTAAGCACTGTTGCAAACCAATTCCTATTTTGTTTTTGCATTGTGTCTACTATAATATAGATTTTCCATGGCTTAATCCACTGATAGGAATTGATAGTTTCATCAAAACAAGCAAACTATGCATCAAAAACAGAATTTGTCTAAAACAGAACAATCTGTAATAATCAGAACATTCACCATAATTCTGATACTTGAAAAATTCTGCCAAAATTAGGAAAAATGAACAATTTGTATAGAAAGACAGTGCAAAAAGAATCAGAACCATTTGACGTTCCAGTAAAAAAATGTAAAATCGCGCACTACAGCCAAAGTTTCTGTCCTGCACCGCACAAACCAACAAGCATTGTAAACATCCTAAAGGCAAACCTTGGCACATTATTTTTATAATACAATGGAATTGTACAAGGGGATAATTATTTTTGTTGAAAAGTTTCTATAATCAAGATTCACAAAGTTTTCGTGAGCATGAACAAAGTTCAAGGCTACCTCCCACTTCAACAATGCTTGTCTTTCTCACTTTTGTTTTTCTTTTTGAAAAGGTTTTGGGTTCCCCTCTTTATTTTTGTTGTTTTTAAACTATATAAAAGCACTCAACAGAAATAAATGACTCTCTAAAACTTCCGGGTTGTCTCCCTGGCAGCGTTTTCTTTAAAGCCATTAAGCTAGGCATATAGTGCTCAAGTAGTGAATCCACCCGGATCCCAAGGTATATCAAAGCCATTTTCAATTAGCAATGATTTGTAATTTAGTAGTGAGCACAAAGTAACATATATCATGTAATGACGAAGTCTAACTCTCTTCCCATGCATCGTCATGTCATAAAAGAACAATTCATGCACACAAAGTAAAGGCCAATGCATAGTATAAACAGTTTCTTGCAATTTTATAGTATTGGAAACATAGAGAGGTGGAGATATAGTTCCTCTCTCATAATAATTGCAAGTAGGAGCAGCAAGCACATGCATATGATATCTATCAAAATCATCGTGTGTAGTAGTAAAAGGCAACCCATCAATATAATCCTTCATAAGCACAAACTTCTCCGATATAGTGTAGTTTGGAGAATTCAAAAAGACAATAGGACTATCATGTGTGGGTGCAATAGCAACAATTTCATGTTTAACATAAGGAACTATAGCAAGTTCATCTCCATAAGCATAATTCATGTTTGCATCTTGGCCACAAGCATAGCAAGCATCATCAAAAAGGGATATTTCAAGAGAATCAATGGGATCATAACAATCATCATAGCAATCATCCTTCGGTAAGCATGAAGGGAATTTAAACAACGTATGAGTTGAAGAGTTACTCTCATTAGAAGGTGGGAACGGGTGATAAATCCGCTCTTCCTCCTTTTGTTCTTTGCTCTCCTCCTCATCTTTTTCATCCAATGAGCTCACAGTTTCATCAATTTCTTCTTCCATAGATTCCTGCAAAATATTAGTCTCTTCTTGGACAGCGGAGACTTTCTCAATAAATGCATCAATATCGGAATTATATTCATAATTCTCATAACAATATTTAAGGATAGCTAAATTTTCGGGTATGTAGACAGCATCATAAAGATTTTCATATTCTTTGAACATAGATTCAATTTCATAAGCACCCATAAAAGCAACAAATTATTCTATTTGTTCTACATCATAGTAGTCATATATATCTCTAGCATAAGAAACCAAAGTTTCATTATCATTAAATTTGCATAAAAAGGGAAGGTGTGGAGCCTTCATCCTAGAGCAACAAGTATAATCATATCTCAAGCAGAGTTGCCTAGCATACCATTTCAACATATAAATTTGATCCCATAATAGTTTCCATTTTTGAGTCAAGCGATAATCCCTAAAGTATTCACGTTGATCCAACGTGTCTCCCATTACCAAATTGAATGGGGTTTTCTCTGGATTATCAAAGTAGTACATAATATCTGTCACATAACGAGCATCGAGGGTTTTAGGAGGTTCCTCATCTCCATGAGCAGCAAGTACACCTAATTTTTTTGGTATTTCATGTTCCATATCCATAACTAAAGATAAAGAACAACTAAGAATAGCAAATAAAAATTACTTAGTGATAAAGCAAACAAGCACACACGAGAATATTCACCCCACGCTATTGCTCCCCGGCAACGGCACCAGAAAAAGGTCTTGATAACCCACAAGTATAGGGGATCAATTGTAGCCTCTTTCGATAAGTAAGTGTGTCGAACCCAACGAGGAGCTAAAGGTAGAACAAATATTCCCTCAAGTTCTATCGACCACAGATACAACTCTATGCACGCTCGACGTTCGCTTTACCTAGAACAAGTATGAAACTAAAAGTACTTTGTAGGTGTTGTTGGATAGGTTTGCAAGATAATAAAGATTACGTAAATAAAACATAGGGGCTGTTTAGATAAAGACACAACTAAGTTAGGTTTAGTAGAGAGCTTTTTGTTACGAGAAAGTTATTTGTCCCTGGGCAATCGATAACTAGACCGGTAATCATTATTGCAATTTTATTTGAGGGAGAGGCATAAGCTAACATACTTTCTCTACTTGGATCATATGCACTTATGATTGGAACTCTAGCAAGCATCTGCAACTACTAAAGATCATTAAGGTAAAACCCAACCATAGCATTAAAGTATCAAGTCCTCTTTATCCCATACGCAAACAACCTACTTACTCGGGTATGTGCTTCTGTCACTCACGCCACCCACCATAAGCAAATCATGAACATATTGCAAACCCTACAGCGGGAATCCCTCACGCTTGCGCAACACGGAGAGCACCATAGGACAACACCAATAATAAAACATGCAACTCAAACCAATCACGATCATCAAATAACCCATAGGACAAAACGGATCTACTCAAACATCATAGGATAGCCATACATCATTGGGAAATAATATATAGCATTGAGCACCATGTTTAAGTAGAGATTACAGTGGGCAAGAGAGAGGTTACACCGCTGCATAGAGGGGGAGAGTTGGTGATGATGATGGTGAAGTTGTTGGTGAAGATTGCGGTGATGATGATGGCCCCCGGTGGCACTCGGTGCCACCGGAAGCGAGGGGGAGAGAGCCCCCTCCTTCTTCTTCTTCCTTGACCTCCTCCCTAGATGGTAGAAGGGTTTCCCCTCTGGTCCATGGCCTCCATGGCATGGGAGGGGCGAGAGCCCCTCCGAGATTGGATCTGTCTCTCTCTGTTTCTGCGTTCTGTTCTTCTACCCTTTCACCGTTTCGTATATATATGGAGATCCGTAACTCCGATTGGACTGAAATCTTCGCCGTTATTTTTCCCCAAAAAATAGCTTTCTTGCGGCCGAAGAAGGGCATCAACCGCCTTACGGGGGGGGCTACGAGGGTCAGGGGCGCGCCCCCCTGCCTCGTGCCTCCCTCGGGCACTGTCTCGTGTGGATTTTTCTTCCGGAATTCTCCAAATGTTCCAAAAATATTCTCCATCCGTTTTTATCCCGTTTGGATTCCGTTTGATATGGGGTTTCTGCGAAACATAAAACATGCAACAAACAGGAACTGGCACTAGGCACTGGATCAATATGTTAGTCCCAAAAAATAGTATAAAAAGTTGCCAAAAGTATATGAAAGTTGAATAATATTGGCATGGAACAATAAAAAATTATAGATACGACGGAGACGTATCACTGGTCACCTGTTCTTTAGGGATGATACAGAAAAAATAAAGTAAGCAGATAGAAAACGTTACAGGAATGCTTGCAGGGTTGTCCGTATTGTGCTTCCACCGATACCCATGGTATCTTGAGTGCGTAGTGATGTGCGCGTGGTGCAAATTTTGCCAATACAGTATGTGGGTGGCGGAAGACGAACTGCTATTCGCGTTCCCGGATTGGTCGAACGTCGGAGGGAAACTGTTTTTGGCCCCTGGCGTTCTGCTGGCGAGCCAACCCATTGTCTTTACCGCCTGGTGGCCTCCTTCCCTTGTGATCAGCGTTAAGCTTGCCTGCCTGCTTGAAGACCCAACAGTTTCGGTTGGTATGATTAGCTGGCATATCAGTGTGGCCGTGAATCTGACAAGGTCGGTCCAGTATCCTGTCAAGGGTGGATGGTCCATCCTGGTTTGCCTTTAGTGGCTTCTTCCATTGACCGGGCTTCGGATTGTGAAATCCGGCGTTCACCGCTGTGCCGCGTATGTTACTGCGACTGTTATGTTCGGTTCGTCATGGCTTGCCGTTGCCATCTCGGATTTCGGAAGTGCTCGGGCCGCTGGCGTCGTTGCTTTTACGAGCAAGCCAGTTGTCTTCTCCTGCACAGAAGCGGGTCATTAGAGCAGTAAGGGCTGCCATGGATTTGGGTCCTTCCTGGCCGAGGTGGCACGCTAGCCATCCGTCCCGGACGCTATGTCTTAAAGCCGCAAGGGCTTCTGCGTCCGTACAGTCGACAATTTGGTTCTTTTTGACCAAGAACCTGGTCCAGAGCTCCCTAGCTGACTCGTCGGGCTCCTGGACAATGTGACTTAAGTCGTCGGCGTATAATGGCCGGACGTTCCCTGGAAGTTGCCTCGAAAGGCGTCTTCCAAATCTTCCCAGTTGCCAATGGATTTTTCTGGCAAACTGTTTAGCCAGTACCGAGCTGGCCCTTTAAGCTTGAGAGGTAGATATTTAATGGCGTGGAGGTTGTCTCCACGGGCCATGTGAATATGAAGGAGGTAATCCTCGATCCATACCGCGGGATCTATTGTTCCATCATATGATTTGATGTTGATGGGTTTAAACCCGTCTGGAAATTCGTGCTCCATTACTTTGTTAGTGAAGCAGAGAGGGTGTGCGGCTCCTCTATGTTGGGCCACACTATGGAGCACCTTCGGTGGGTTCCGTTTATGGTGTTCGGTCCGGGCATGGTCGGCTTTATAGCGTCCGAATAGGCGACCATCATCGTCGGTCGGGGTATATCTTCGTGATCTGTACGTCGATCGTGTGTGTCCTGCTCTGCCCTCTGTGTATTGGTTGATATCGCGGGTATTCCCTCGAGATGTTTTGTTTTGACAGCCGGATGGGTTGGTATGGTACTCTGCTTGTGCTGCTGCTTTGTCTGGACCGAACTGTGGTCGGCCCGCCGCATTGTTCGATGGTGGTATGGGTTCCATGGCCCTGCCATCGTATTGAAGGAGCCGCCTATTCTTGGGGTGGCTTTTGGCTGGGCTGCTAAGGCCGTATTCGTCGGCGGCCAAGACCTCAGTCCATCTATCATTTAGCAAATCTTGGCTTGCTTGAAGCTGCAGCTGCTTCTTTCTTAGGCTCCTTGTAGTGGCTATAAGCTGGCGTTTAAAGCCCTCCTGCTCGAGAGGTTCCTTGGGCATGATAAAGTCTTCGTTGCCGATGATCTCCTCTTCCTCGGGGAGTGGGAGATAATTGCTGTCCTCCGAGTCCCCATATGTGGTCTGTTCATCAGAGCTATCTTGCCCGCCTTCCTGTTCATCCTGCTCAGATTTTACCTCAACAGGGTCTTTGTTGTCCGGAGTGTCGTCTTCTCTGGTGCTGGCAGTGTTTTCTCTTGGGCGATGTGACCTAGGGTGCCGGTGTCTGGGCTGTGTACCAGGCGGTTTATTCTCGACCGGATCATCCTTATCATCGTCGAGAGTGTCGTAAGGTGTGTCTAACATACACACGTCATACCAGGAAGTGGTCATCCCGTGTCGAGCGGGTAGTAAGCTCTGGCCTTGCCCCTCATCGTCGTCCACACTGTCGATGTCTTCGGAGCGGGGGTCGGGCATGTTGGTTAGGTCTTCAACAGTGGCTATGGAGTGGGTGGCGGGTGGGAAACAAAATTATCCATCGTCCGCTGAAAGTTCAAACCGAACATAGTTCGGCGACGGGTCATCTGCCAGGGATAGGTTTTTAGCGAGTTTAGCATGTCACCCATGGGCAAGTGTTGGAAGATGTCTGTGGCGCTGAACTTGAAGATCGATAACCAATTGAGTTCGGTATACGCGGGCTCGCAGGGTTCAGAGTTTGACATCGGAGGTGAGTCCGAGGTTCCGTTGATGCGGATACCGTATGGAGTGGAATCTACGTGTGGCTCTAGTGCCGCGGAGTCGGCAGCCCCCGTGATGGCTTCGAGCTTCCCAACTTCGGGCGACTTGATCTGCTCCGGATTTGAGGCCAGAGCTGCTACAGGAGCTATCTCCTGGATGTGGCCCGATGACAGGTTTAAGCCATGTTCATCGAGGTGATGGGGAGCGGTTGCCGCGGTCTCGGATCCGTCGAAGATCAAATCTCCACGGACGTCCGTGACGTAATTTAGGCTTCCGAATCTGACCTGATGGCCAGGGGCGTAGCTGTCGATCTGCTCCAGATGGCCAAACGAGTTGGCACGCAGTACAAAGCCGCCGAATACGAAGATCTGTCCGGGGAGGAAGGTTTCTCCTTGGACAACGTCGTTATTGATGATTGAAGGGGCCATCGAATCCTTTTGTCGATGACACAGTGGAACTCTCAACGAAAGCACCAATGTCGGTGTCAAAACCGGCGGATCTCGGGTAGGGGGTCTGAACTGTGCGTCTAGGATCGATGACAACAAGAGATGGGGGACACGATGTTTACCCAGGTTCGATCCCTCTCTATGGAGGTAAAATCCTACGTCCTACTTGATTGATATTGATGAATATGAGTATTACAGGAGTTGATCTACCACGAGATCGTAATGGCTAAACCCTAGAAGTCTAGCCTATATGGGTATGGTAATGAGTATATGTGGTGTCCTTTCCGGACTATCCCCTTCGGTTTATATAGACACCGAGGGGATCTAGGGTTTACATGGAGTCGATTACATAAAAAGGAATCTTCGGTCGCCAAGCTTGCCTTCCACGTCAAGTAGAGTCCAATCCGGACACGAGTATGATCTTTGATCTTCACAGCCCATTAGTCTGGCCCACGGATAACAGGCCGGACACCCGAAGACCCCTTAGTCCAGGACTCCCTCAGCAGGCACGATTTTTCTTATTTTCGTCAAAATAGGATCCTTACCAGTTAGCGTGACTTTAACTCTATGAGAGAAAGGGATGACGTAGTTGTTGGGGAACGTATCATGCAATTTCAAAAAAATTCCTACGATCACGCAAGATCTATCTAGGAGATGCATAGCAACGAGAGGGGGAGAGTGTGTCCACGTACGCTAGTAGACCGAAAGCGGAAGCGTTAGGTTAACGCGGTTGATGTAGCCAAACGTCTTCGCGATCCAACCGATCAAGTACCGAACGTACGACACCTCCGAGTTCATCACACATTCAGCTCGATGATGTCCCTCGAACTCTTGATCCAGCAGAGGGTCGAGGAAGAGTTTCGTCAGCATGACGGTGTGGTGACGGTGATGGTGACGTGATCCGCGTAGGGCTTCGCCTAAGCACTACGACGCTATGACCAGAGGACTAAACTATGGTGGGGGCACCACGCACGACTAAAAGAACAACTGATGTGCTTTGGGGTGCCCCCTGCCCCCGTATATAAAGGAGGGAAGGAGGAGGCCGGTCACCAAGGGGCGTGCCAAGGGGGAGTCCTACTAGGACTCCACTCCTAGTAGGATTCGCCCCCCTTTTTTTCCTTCTCATGGAAGGGGAAAGAGGGAAGGAGAGGGAGAGGGGGGAAGGAAAGGGGGGTCGCGCCCCCTTCCCCTTGTCCAATTCGGACAACACATTGGGGGGGGGGCGCCACCCCTTATGGGCTCCCCTCTCTCTCCCCTATGGCCCATGTTGGCCCATTACTTCCCCGGGTGGTTCCGGTAACCCCTCGGTACTCCGAAATATACCCAAACCATTCCGGTGTCCGAATATCATCGTCCAATATATCAATATTTACCTCTCGACCATTTCGAGACTCCTCGTCATGTCCGTGATCTCATCCGGGACTCCGAACAATCTTCGGTCACCAAAACACATAACTCATAATACAAATCGTCATCGAACGTTAAGCGTGTGGACCCTACGGGTTCGAGAACTATGTAGACATGACCAAGACACATCTTCGGTCAATAACCAATAGCGGAACCTGGATGCTCATATTGGTTCCTACATATTCTACGAAGATCTTTATTGGTCAAACCGCAATAACAACATACGTTATTCCCTTTGTCATCGGTATGTTACTTGCCCGAGATTCGATCGCCGGTATCTCCATACCTAGTTCAATATCGTTACTGGCAAGTCTCTTTACTCGTTCCGTAATGCATCATCCCGTAAATAACTCATTAGTCACATTGCTTGCAAGGCTTATCGTGATGTGCATTACCGAGAGGGCCCAGAGATACCTCTCCGATACTCGGAGTGACAAATCCAATCTTGATCTATGCCAAGCCAACAAACACCTTCGGAGACACCTATAGAGCATCTTTATAATCACCCAATTACGCTGTGACGTTTGATAGCACACAAGGTGTTCCTCCGGTATTCGGGAGTTGCATAATCTCATAGTCAAAGGAATATGTGTAAGTCATGAAGAAAACAATAACAATAAAACTTAATGATCATTATGCTAAGCTAACGGATGGGTCTTGTACATCACATCATTCTCCTAATGATGTGATCCCGTTCATCAAATGACAAACATGTCTATTGTCAGAAAACTTAACCATCTTTGATTAACGAGCTAGTCAAGTAGAAGCATATTAGGGTCACTTTGTTTTGTCTATATATTCACACATGTATCAATTTTCCGGTTAATACAATTCTAGCATGAATAATAAACATTTATCTTGATATAAGGAAATATAAAATAACAACTTTATTATTGCCTCTAGAGCACATTTCCTTCAGTAGTGTGTGCCTAATATTATAAGATTGCATGCAAAAGCTAATATGCCCAACATTTTGAGAACGGTTTTGCTAAAGCGCAAGATGTGCCTAAGTCCTATGTCATTGATTTTACGTAGAGATTTTTGTGGGTATTTTTTTTCTTTGTACTTTTTGTTGAGTTATTTAGATGTCAAAAATAACTAAGGCTGCGTTTGGATTAGCGTTTCTCCTCGTTTCTGGCCGGTATAGAATACAGAGATCGTCCTGTCGTTTTGATTCCAGGCAGGAATCAAGTGTCGACCCGTAATTTACACTTATAAAATAAATATAGATGTGAAAATTTACATCCATTTCAAGCAAGGCCTAAGATACATCTAGATATAGCCTAGACAGATCCTCTTTTGGAAATGAGAGAGTACCTTGCAGCCTTTAATAATTTTACTTTTAACTTTCTCATGTCTTAAAAAAAACTTTCTCATGTCTTTACTTCAAAGATTTCTGGTGCATTTTCACCTTAAAAAAAACCCCTCTACATCTATCCGCAAAAATGGGCCGGACGACTGTCGACCACCCGTGCGCTCGCTGCCCTCGTATCCCGCTTCGGCCATCTTCCCCCCAAAATTTCCCTATCTCGTACCCCCCCCCCCTCCCCTAAAAAAAGGAGGCGGCGGCGGCGCGCGTGAAGCAGGTAGTTCCCCTTTCCTCCCCATTTCCCGTCAGTCTTCCCTTTTCTATTTCTCTCGAACCGGGGCGGGTGAACGGCGGGCGGCGGGCGGCGGGCGGACTATGCTGCCTGTCCTCTCTCTAACTGCGGCGGAAGGACAGCGAGTGACGACGGCGAGAGACGGGGGCTCGGTTCTGGGGAGGAGACGGGCGAGGAGTCCTTCCGCTGCGCCGTTAAAGTTTTCTCTGGTCCTTCTCCCTCTCTGCTCTGATTCTTCTCTCTGATTGATTTCTCTCTGACCTGCAGCGCCAAGGACACAATCAGGAACGGCAAGCCGGCGACCAGGACGGACATCAGCTCCCTCTTTGGTGACTTTCTCCTCAGGTATGAACAATATATGTTGATCTATTTAGAGGAATCACTAGTAATTGTGTCATTGTGTGAATGCTTGTGCATGCGTGCTTCAAAGATGCATCGTTAGCTGCAGTTCAGAGATGAACATAGTTCAGTTTTGCATATGTCATCTTGAGGTTATTTCTTTCTTTTTGTTTCACTTCTGCATTATAGATGGACAATGAGAAAAAAAAAGCCAATTTATGCGGCTGTGTCATATATGCTTGTATCCATGATGACCTTGGTTGTCAGTGCTGAATTGAATATTTGCTATGTGTATGGATAGTGAGGATTATTTACTATGTGTATGGACATTGAACATGGTTAATGTAATTTGATTGTGCTCCCAGCTGGCTGCAGGGTCACCCACTAGAACGGAGCCTGGGAAAATGATGGCCACCCTTCTCCCAACCTTATCATCGCCGGTTTCACGGGCCACTGCATTCCTCCTCAGAACCCCACTAAAATCCTCCCGCTCTCACCATCCTCTTCTCCGCAGCCTCCTTGCTTCTGCTTCTCCCCTATCATCCCCTCGTACTCCCCGCTCCCTCATCACCATGGCCTCCGCAGCTATCCCCGCCCGCCGGGACCTCCTCATGCTCGGCATCGAGACCAGTTGCGACGACACTGCCGCCGCCGTGGTACGCATGGCTCATTCGCTGCACCCTTTCCGTCCAGTCACTTATATTTGTCGAACCTTCTAGGGTTTTATGCTTAGTGCCTGGCTCTATGATGCTTGGTCGATTGCAGGTCAGAGGCGATGGGGAGATCCTTAGCCAAGTGATTGCTTCCCAAGTAAGGATATGCATCTCAGTTCACATTCTCTCTAGTTGTTTCGTGTCTATATACCGTGGTCAGGAAATTTTGGCAAATGTGGTATCCTTTACACGTTGCTGATTGTACTGTTATGTGTCTGGAAGTCAGATTTGCTTGTAAAATGGGGCGGTGTTGCTCCTAAGATGGCCGAAGAAGCTCATGCTCTTGCAATTGATCAGGTTCGTATTCCTTTAAGAAGATGGATGACTTTAAGTTATCTACGTTTGTGTTAACTTTCTTTTACATCTTTGTCTTGCAGGTTGTTCAGAAAGCACTTGATGACGCAAATGTTTCAGAGAGTGATCTTTCTGCTGTGGCCGTGACCATTGGACCAGGACTTAGTCTATGCCTTAGAGGTTCCTGTTTTTGCTATTCTGATCTTGATTAAAATAAATATGAACTACTGATTTTTACCATTGCATGCTACTAAAATAGGGAAATGCCTGTTCGTTAGATACCAAATTCAACTTTTATCCTGCAAAAAAATAAAATTATTTTGTAAGTTTGCACACAGGATACTTTTATCAATTAGGTTTTAGGCGTGTTGATGATGGTTCAAATGAGTTAAATTCGATGAGACCAAAGAATTTTATTATTCACTTAGAGAACTGTTTTGGAGAATTTAGTGCTGACTCTCTTGAAGTGTCCATGCTGTGTGAAATGTTGTCATATAGCTTGTAGTGTGCCAGATATCTAGGATGGATATTTTTTTTTTGAACGGTCACCGGGGGGGAGAGCTTCCCCACCTGAATATATTACCACTCAAAAGGAGGAGTCGAGAATTACAATAGTAGTTTGGTTACAACATGATCATTAGGGTACAGCTGAAGAGAGGAAGTGAAGCCATTGTCTAGCGGAGATATTGTCTTCTTTCTTTTTGAACCGAAAAACCCAAAGAGAGAAATCAGCAACAATGTTCCGTATCGTGGTTCTGTGGGTATGATCGTCATTCCTGAAGACGAGCGCGTTTCTGGAATCCCATAGCTTCCAAGAGATAGTGAGAGCCACCGATGGCCAGATATTGGGGTTGAGGCCATGAAGCGTTGGGTGTTGGAGCAGAGCAGCAAGGGAGGTCGGGGCCGGCAGGCCCAAGGAGGACCAGACCTGTGTAGCGTAAGAACAGTTGGAGATGAGGTGGAGTGCATCTTCATGAGGGTCTTGACAGCGCGGGCATGCGGCAGATTGGGCAATGTGTTTGTGGAACATGTTTGCCTTTGTGTTGAGCCGGTCACGGAGGAGGAGCCATGCGAAGATCTTGACTTTGATCGGGACTTTGGAAGCCCAGACAAAGTCATGGTGAGGGTCTGTATCATCTTCAGCAAAAATGGAGGAGTAGGCGTTCTTGGCAGAGAACGGTAGTCCGTGGGTGAGGGATCTTTCGTCAGGTTGGTCCGTTTGCTGGAAATCCTGCAACAACAACAGCAGACAATCCAACTCGCGAGCAGCAGCATTAGACAGACGGTTCCGTAGGTTCGCCAACAAGCTGGTTTGCCAAACAGTAGCCACTAACACCTTGTCATCAATGGAGTGTGAGAAGAGGTTTGGGAAGACTTTTTGGAGGGGAGATTGCAGTAACCATTTATCAAGCCAAAAGAAGGTGGATAGACCATTGTATGTGAGCACAAATGAGTGCTCAATTAGCAGTGGCAAGTTGTTGTTGATGATCTTCCAGAGAAAGGAGGGTTTTGAGGTTTTTGCTGCAATGCCAAGAGGGTATTGGTGGTGGTACCATTGGGTCCAGGGGATGTTTGGGTGTTGTAGAATTTTGGAGGAGAATTTCATAAGCAAGCAGCGGTTTTGAACTTCCAGATTTTTAATGCCTAGACCACCAGTATCTTTAGGTTTGCAAACGTTTTTCCACGCGACCAAGCAGCTCGCCCCAGTGCAAGTTGGCTCGTTAGACCAGAAGAACGCCCTCCGGATGGCATCTAGTTTAGCTATGATCGATTTTGGTAGGCGAAAGACGGACATAAAATAAACTGTTAAGGAGTCAAGAACCGCAGTTAGCAGGGTGAGACGTGCCCCCCGAGAGAGCAGGCGGGCCACCCAACCGAAGAGGAATTTTCGAAAGCTGTCTATGATCGGGTCGAAAGCTGTGAGAGGCAGTTTGGTGGGGGAGAGTGGTAGACCTAGATACACTAGCGGGAAGGAGGATAAGGAACAACCAATCGCTGTGGCAATGCTGTTTTGCGTGGAAGAGTCGGTGGCTATGGTGAGAAGAGCCGTTTTTTGGAAGTTGATGACTAGCCCCGTTGCAAGGGCGAAGTCATGAAGGGTGTTTTTGAGGATAATGGTAGCGGCGTCGCTAGCCGCAGCAATTATCAGTGTATCGTCAGCGTATTGAAGTGTCACAGGTGGTTCGTTAGGCCGTAACGGGTGACAAAGAACGTTGGTTTGGAACGCTTTTGCGATTAGACGTTGAAGGACGTCGGCAACGATGATGAATAAGTACGGCGAGAATGGATCACCTTGGCGGAGGCCACATCTACATTGAATCCAGGATCCTTGAACGCCATTTAAAAGGATAGCTGTTTTCCCAGTGAGAAGGATATTTTGTACCCAAGAACAGAAGCCAGAGGGAAAACCGCGGGCTTGTAAGATTTGTATGAGGGAGGACCAGCATATGGAGTCAAAAGCTTTCCTGAAATCGAGCTTGAAGATCATGGTCGGGGCTTTACGGGAGTGGCATGCACTGAGGATATCGGCAGCGTATATAAAGTTTTCAGCAATGTTACGTCCATGAAGGAAGCCAGTCTGGTCATAATGTATGAGCAGTGGGATGAGAGGTTTAACTCTATTGGTGAGGACTTTGGCAACTGCTTTTGGCGTGCAGTTTTGAAGAGATATGGGTCTAAACGCGTCTGGGGTTGTTGGTGCCTGAGATTTTGGAAGAAGAACCATGTAGGCCCGGTTAAATCGTTCTAAAGAAGCGGTTTGATCATGGAAGGCAGAGAAGAAGGTTAGGATGGGTTGTTTGATATCATTCCAATATTTTCTGAAGAAGATGGGTCCAAAGCCATCTGGTCCAGGGCTAGCATTGGTGTTCATAGAGAGGAAGGCTTGGTATATTTCGTCATGAGAGAAAGGTTGTGCAAGATCACTGAGCTGGGGGAGGGGTGAGGGGTACAGTTGTTGCAAGCTGAAGTTCCATGTTGCATTTTTTGAGGTCCCGATGAGCTGTTGGAAGAAGTCCTTTAAGATGTCAGCTTTTTGTTCGTGCAGAAAAACTTCAGAAGTGTTGTGTAAAAGCACGGGAATCTTGTTTGATCGAGAGCGCTGCGTAGCCGAGGCGTGGAAGAATCGAGTGTTTTCGTCACCGTCAGGATGGATAATGGTTGTGTGTCTGGAGTATCACAATTCGGAAAGCCAATATTTGCTGCTTCCATGTTCCATATGTATTACACTGTCTGAGGCCGACTTAAGCTTCACCTGTCACATGTGATCTTCATTATCTTTCTCTGTGGTACATTTTTACTACTAGCATGTCGGCCCTTAGGTGTAGTGCATTTTTACTACTAGCATGTCGGCCCTTTAGTTTTTCTAGTAATTCCTTCTTACGTGTAGACGTAGTCATCTGCAAAACCGGTTCATAGTAACTGTTTGAATTATCATGTACTGAACTGATATATCAGATAGGAGAAGGTGCATGTTTAGTCCCTCAGCTTTCCAGAGTATAAATTTGGTTCCTGAACACTACTCTGGATAAGTTTGCCCCTCAAATGTCAAACCCGTCTAGATTTGATCCCTTGCCACACTGAAAGCGGTTTTACGATGACTTGACTGTGGTTTCACAGACCTTAAAATCCCTTCAGTAAAAAAAAGGAAGAAGAAGAAAATTCAGAAGAAAAAAAAATGAAATATTCCTGAAAGTTTATTAAATATTTTAGAATATTTTAAAAAGCATATCATTCATCAATGTTCTGGAAAAACCCTGTGTTTTTGACAGATTTCAAAAGCATTCCGTTTTCTACATTTATTTTCCACATAATTCTCAAATTTTCGGTAACTGAATATTTCCTTTTTTTTCTGATTCTCCTTGTTTTTTCTATTTTTTCAAATAATATTTGTAAAACAATTAATATTTCCCCTGCTTTTTATTTGTATATTAACTAAGGTTTCCAAACGATATTCTATTTTTATTTTCCTTCTTGTCTCCCACCCCTCATTTCCCCAGTCTCTTGTGCTGAATGGGCTATCACGTCTGCGAAACAGTGCCAAATGGCCCACATCATCTTCAAAACCGCTTTGAGTAGGGCAAAGGGGAACCAATTCAAGACGGTTTTGGATACTTGAGGGACCAAACTTATTCTGTATAGAGTTGAGGAACGAAAATTGGACTTCTTCCTGTTACCTATATATATGGTTAACTTACCCACTCAATCAGAATTGGTCATGTTTTCTTTTTTTCGAACCATGCTGAGTAGACCACTATATCCTATTTTATGTGGGACACTCTTGACCTTGGAGATAAATCATTTTATTATTTTTTCTATTGTTTATGTGAGTGCAAGACTTTGGTTAAATCTTGTAAATGAAATTTCCTTTTTTCTGATTTTTTTATGTGAGTGTAATGACTAATGAAGACATCTGTAAATTGCAGTTGGTGTTCACAAAGCTCGGAAAATAGCAAAAGTATTTCACTTGCCTATTGTTGGAGTTCACCATATGGAGGCACATGCATTAGTTTCCAGGTAATCATTGGACGTATGACATCTCTTTAAATGATGCACAAGTTATATGATGAGTTCAACATCACACAGAATAAGTTGTATATGATCTTTTTTGTTCGAGGACACAAAATTAGGTGTTTTAATGTAACTTTTTAAACCAGATCCGAAAAGTGTTTGGTTGCGTGGATCTTCTTTTTCAAACTATTTGCATGTCCTACAGTATGTTTTCCGCTTACAATAGCTACGGACTTACGGAAACACTGAACTAGGTCTAGCACAAGCTGCGAAAACTGAAAATTGAACCATTTTTTGTGATATGACCTCCAAAGATTGAATTAAATTCTACTCTATGAAAGCTACAATTTGACTTTGAGTAGGAAATAATTTATGTCTAGAAGCTCTTTTGCCATGTCATATCTGTTACCAGCATGCCTTGTTGTGAACTTAAGGTGTGAAATTCATTGTTTGATTACTTCAAATATGTTAAACATATTTATGACGAAGGCCTCACTCTATAAATGTAAAAAAGATAAGCATACGTGCCTCCCCATACTTCTAATGATATCGCATTCTCTGAATTATGGATTAATGTGGTTTGATCCTTATCAGGCTAGTGAACAAGGACGTTGATTACCCGTTTTTGGCTCTTCTAATTTCAGGTATATGCAAATTACATTAGTCTCAGCATTCTATATCATGATCTAGCTTAATTCTCTGTGATTCCCTAGAAGCTCACAGTTGTAAATTACAAAAGCAATAAGGCCACAGAAGATATATGTTCATTCTTTTCCTAGCTGCCACCTATTATGTTGTGCCTTATTGCAAGTATTGAAATGTCATAAATATTTCCACTTGTACAAAATGACATTTCCATACACTAAATTTTGAGATTTTTTATTTGAAATAATTTAATGCAAAACTAAATCGGCCTAAGTTCTTGCATGATAGTATGTCTTAATCTGCCAGATATGCTTATTTTGATACTAACGCTGGCACACTTGTGTTTGCTAACTAGTTAATATGTTCAGGCGGACACAATCTTCTTGTTCTTGCTCAGAACCTTGGTGAGTATGTTCAACTGGGGACTACAATAGATGATGCAATTGGCGAGGCATATGACAAGTCAGCAAGATGGCTGGGTCTTGATATACGGAAAGGTGGTGGTCCTGCTCTTGAAGAGCTTGCCCTAGAAGGTGATCCAAATTCTATTAATTTCAGAGTAAGTTTGCGGCTGTACTTTTTCCACAAGTGCTGTGGAGCTAAGTTGTATTTACCAACATTAATCTTAGTTTGACATGATATTGTTACTTGCCTTTTTTTCATTTACCTCCAGGTTCCGATGCGACAACACAAAGATTGCAATTTCTCTTATGCTGGTCTCAAGACTCAAGTTCGATTGGCCATTGAATCCAGAAATCTGTATGAATATGCCATTCCTTTTAGTTGCACTGTTTATTTCATCTTCTTCATCATAAGATAAACACACCTGCTGGTGTCTTCTATAGAACCTTTGCCATTTAGCATGCTGTTTGTTCCTCGTTTATTCATCCTCGGAATTCATTCTCTTTGACCCCACACCCCAGGTTGACAAACATAACTTCATTTGGAACTCTCAGCAGTATACACATATTCTTAAGAATTTACTCTTATTTTAATTTTTTTCATGTAGTAAATAGTAACTTGAAACTTGTGCAGAACCTTCCATTCAGTAACTCAATGTCAAACACTCAAAGTTCATTTTTTAGAGCGTATTCATACACTTTACGCAATGTATAATGATCTGAGGCAGACATGTTTGCCAAGCAAAGTTTACAGATTATCAGAATTTGGAAATCTTTTTGTGTGAATAATACCGTACAGATGTGGTAGGATTCTTTTGGACCAGATAACAAGAACAATGCTGGTTGGTAGAGCGATGCAACTGATGCTTAAAACATTGTTGAATATTTTGTTATGGAAATCATCGTACATCTTTCAAGCACTTGTCAGTTTGACACCTTATTTTGTTGAATAGATTATGCCTTGGTAAATGGAATATCTTCGATGTGACTACATATGATGTAGGCTAAGTAATCAAAATCATTTTGTTTCAAATAAATGAGGGTACAAAATGCCTTAATGTATTTATCGCTGAAGGAAGAATTTGGATATTTGAAGCAGGGTAGGTGCGCGGCTGTGCTGTGATTATTAATTAACTGTGTTTCTGTTTTCACAACATTGTAGGTGCACAGATGATATCCCCATTTCATCTGCAACAGAAGAAGACAGACAACTAAGGGCAAACATTGCTGCCTCTTTCCAGGTTCAGTATCATGGATATTGTACTCATTGTCCATGAGGACTCTGATAAGTTTCTGATAGCTTTAACTTGTGCAGCGGATAGCTGTTCTACATTTGGAGGATAGATGCCAGCGAGCAGTTGAATGGGCATTGAAGATGGAGCCTTCTATTAAACACTTTGTAATCCAGATATCCTGTTGCTGTTAAATTCAATTGCTTTCCTTAATTCATTCAGTGTGTTAACTGATTCAATTATTAAAGGTTGTTTCAGGTGGTGTTGCATCGAACCAATATGTTAGGGCACGCTTGAATCATATTGCTGAGAAGAATGGCCTACAGCTTGTATCCCCTCCCCCAAGTCTTTGTACTGACAATGGTAATGAGTTTGTTGTTATGAGCTGTAATTAGTAATATTCAATCACACTGCCAGTAAAAGCATCTAATATTCAGAATCAACTTTGATGCAACTCAGCATAGTTGGTTTTTCAGTCTAGACCCTAGGCTGTATCCCCTTTTCATTTTGAAGCATGTGAATGAATTATCCTGACCGTTTCTGCCAACTTTCTTCCCGCAATTGTGACAGCTATCAGATATTTTCTTTTAGAACTAGTAATATATGATATGTTCCTTTATTTGCATAGGTGTCATGATTGCTTGGACTGGAATCGAGCACTTTGTTGCCGGTAGATTTGAAGATCCACCTCCAGCTGATGAGCCTGACGATATGCAGGTAATCTAACCAAGCAGTATGCAGAGTTGATAAAATCAACTCCATACTGGATGAGTTCGAAAACTAATAACAGATAACTTTATAAAATAAGTGTGCAAATTAACTGATTAAATTGCACTATAGGGAGCTCCATTATGTATTTTTTAGTTGTGTTATTTTGTTTTTCATATTAAGTTCTCCAGGGGTTTTACATCATATTATTTGGTCATCTTGTTAATTTAGACATATGATCAGCTCCTTTTAAAAGCTAAATAGTTATTTGGATAAAAATATTTGGTATGTCAATGAAGATTGTAAATATAACACCAATGGTGATCCCATCATCATTAAAGTTTGAAGATCCAAATAAAATATGTCGAACTCTTGAACTTCGTCTGAAACTTCGAGTAGTGTTGATAAACGAGCTCTTAGGAAAACAAATAAGTGAATTTGGCATGATTTTTGAAGCAAGGTCATTTAATTCAGGGACTATGAGCACGAGAAGTACATGGATGAATCCGGGTACATATGAACCCATTTTGGAAAACACATTTCTAAATTCTAAAAAAATCTGAAAAAAATTGCATGGGTACGTCTCCTTGTTTTATATGCGTGCATAAAGTTTCACGGAAAAATAACTTTTTTATGGCCTGTGCAAAAAAGACAAAACATTATGTCGTGAAACACTATTTAGAAGCACTGAAATTTGTCTTTTTTGCAGAGGCAAAACAAAAAAACATTTTTTCATAAAACTTTGTGCCGCGCACACACATTTGCGAACTTGTATGCGTGATATTTTCTTTTGATTTTTTTGACATTTAAAATGTGCTTAAAATACATTTTATGAAAAGTGGGTGCATATGCCCATGGGTTCAGATGGTGCCCTCTCCTATGAGCACCAGCTTTCTTGTTTCCTTTACTGGAATGGTAGGAATCGTCTTCCACTGAGAAGTGTCCTGAACTGAGTATTTAAAATCTGATGCAGAACTTACAGGTTTTATTCTGGCCGTTTCGCTAGTATCCACCCTGATCATTTTATTGTCTGCTACAGTATGAGTTGCGTCCAAGATGGCCTCTTGGCGAAGAATACTCAGAAGGAAGAAGTGTTTCACGATCATTGAGAACAGCTAGGATCCATCCATCACTTACATCCATGATGAAGAGCTCTCGCAGCTAGTTCGGTCGGACCATCGATCTTGGCTGCGTGCTGCCATTGAGTTCCACATAATCCAGTTTTGGGACCATTACCTGGGTAACCCTGCTCACCTTTATTTGTCATTGCAGTAATTATTTGCAAAGGCCTGAGCTGATTTTCTGTTCATTGTACACCTGAGAAGCAAACAAGATGTTTGCTGCTCCATGGCTTGATATTTGAATCTATATTATGTTTATACATATGAGATATAGTCCTTGTCAGATTGTTTGATATCTCAAGCTGTTCTTTGAATAATTGAGACCCTCAAAATGTTCGGTTATCTAATGGCTTGTTTCGCTCCGCTTTGACAGACGGGATGAATCCACGTCTTCACTCTTTTACTGTTGCATGTTTAACAGTTGTTGATTCCAGTGTTCCCGATGCTGTTATCTAGCTAACGTGCAAGTGACTATAAGCCAATCCTGCGTGAACTGGGTCCTCTTTACTGTTTTCTTATTGCAAATCCTTAGAACACTACTATTACATATACATCATATATATGAAGATGCTTGCCATCGAGCGATTTTTTTAATTCACGTATATATCTTATTGCTCAAGAACACCTCTTAATCCGTCTCGATTGTTCAAGAGCCATGGCTCAATCCACGGTGACTGGTTTGTGTTTACAGATGGCACGTGTTTCATAGTCAATGAAAACTTCGTCTTCCATTTAAATAACATGGCTGAACCATTCGGCCTGGATGGTGAGCTATCTCAAAAACATGGCTGAAAAGTTAGGAGTAATAAATCAAGAAAAATACAGAGCACCCGTGCCAAAGTCTATTAGTTGAACTCGGGTGAGCAAATTTCATCACCATCAGCTCACATAGAATCGATTGAACTACGGCAGATGAAAGTTAAAGTAAAAGAGTGAATCAGTGCACATATACAAGCCATTGCCTTTTTTTTTCCCTTTTGTGAGAATCGCCGTTGCCTATTTTTTCTTGACCTACTATCTCCATCCAGGTTTACAAGTCCCCTTTCTATTTTGTTTCAAATTTTAACTATAGATTTAACTAATAAACCATTAATGCATGTCATAAAAAATAATGTCGTTAGATTCGTATTCGAACATATTTTTAATTATATTATTTTTTATGACAAACATTAATATTTTGTAGTTAAATTCAAGGTTAAAATTTGACATAGAATACAACGGAGGCTAATAAACCAGGACGAAAGGTAGTACTTGAAGTCTCCACCTAACTATGCGCCCTCCGAAATGCAGAGAACGATTTGGCACTGAATTGAATTGAACCGAGTCCCAATCACCATGATGTAACGAATTTAAGACCAGCCAAATCCCTCGGCGATGGACCCCCTGTCAAGCAAACAAAAGTCCCTGTCCAGAATAAGACTCCCGTAGATTCCCTACCACACGTCTGCACCACACGTATGTATCAACGTAGCCACGGCCAACGTGCAAAAGGAACAAGTTTGACCGCTCATTATGAGGTCCTCTTTAAACGATTGCTACAAGCAACTACCAGTCCAGCACGTATCGTACACATACCACTGGGTAAAATAACCCGAAACTGAGTAAGGCTGATCACAGCGAGAAGTAACTGACCAGTAACATATTAGACTGGTCATAGTGGGAGTAACTTCAAGAATAACATCGGGTTCAACTCAGTAAATTTGCGTATGTCGCAGTGAGTTAATAAGAAGAGAGGTGAGTGCACTTCCGCGCCACAGGCCACCCCCCTCACCCCTCCCCTCCCCGCCGTCGTCGTCGGAGGATGCCGCCGGACGAAGCCCGCACGGCGGATGGCGGCGGCGGCGGCGCTCTTCTCGCCTGGCGGCTCTCAGTGGGGGAGGCTCGGCCCACTTCTCTGCTTTGTGTGGTCGCTCGCAGCCGGTGGGCTTCCGCCGGCGCCCCTCTCCGACGAGTCGGGGTCGGGTGGCGTCCCCCTTCTTCTCCGATGATTGGGGTGATCCCCTCGTGTTCAACTCTGGGCCGGCTTCTGGCAGCCATCTCGGCGATCCAACGACGGCGGCTCGCCAGATCTGGGCGAGTGCGGCCGGATCCGGCTCTCCCACGACGGTGGGCAGCTTTGCCTGCTGGGTGCTCCGACTGTTGGCTGAGTTGTGGCTAGACATGGCGGCTGTGGTGCGGGCTACGTTGGGTTCAGCCTGGCAGCTCATCCAGGCGGGATTCGGGACGGGGTGGCAGCCCCCCGGCTCCGGTGTTGCAGCGAGGATCTGCTGCTTCGTGGCGGCGCAGCTCAAGGTGGGTGCCAGATCTGCTGGCCATGTCTGCTCTTGGACTCTGGGGCAGCGGCCCCGTGTGTGGTGGTAGCGGCTTCGGCCAGAGGGTGGTGCTTGTCTGGACGCGGTGGATCGTGGGATCCCGTGGCCAGAGTGAGGTCGGCCTCGGAGGAGTGGTGGTTAGTTGGCGGCGGTCGTTGGTGCCAGGTGGTCTGCACATCTCTTGGAGAAATCCTTGCTCCGGTCTTCACCGGAGTCGGCGACGGCGGTGCCCGCGGGTGCGCGATCTTTCTTGGAAGCGTCGTCGTGGAGGTGCTCCTCCTTCTCCATGTTGGGGAACGTAGCATAAATTCAAAATTTTCCTACGTGTCACCAAGATTTATCTATGGAGTCATCTAGCAACGAGGGAGGAGTGGATCTACATACCCTTGTAGATCGCGCGCGGAAGCGTTCAAGAGAACGGGGTTGATGGAGTCGTACTCGTCGTGATCCAAATCACCGATGATCCTAGCGCCGAACGGACGGCACCTCCGCGTTCAACACACGTACGGAGCAGCGACGTCTCCTCCTTCTTGATCCAGCAAGGGGGGAGGAGAAGTTGATGGAGATCCAGCAGCACGACGGCGTGGTGGTGGAAGTAGCGGGATTCCAACAGGGCTTCGCCAAGCGCTGCGGGAGGAGGGAGATGTGTCATGTGAGGGAGAGGGAGGCGCCAGGGCTTAGGGTAGGTTGCCCTCCCTTTCCCCCACTATATATAGGGCCAAGGGAGAGGGGGGGGGCGCAGCCTTGGCCCTTCCTCCAAGGAAGGGTGCGGCCAGGGAGGAGTCCCTCCTCCCCAAGGCACCTCGGAGGTACCTTCCCCCTTTAGGACTCTTCCTTTTCCTCTTCTCTTGGCGCATGGGCCTCTTGGGGCTGGTGCCCTTGGCCCATATAGGCCAAGGCGCACCCCCTACAGCCCATGTGGCCCCCCGGGGCAGGTGGCCCCACCCGGTGGACCCCCGGGACCCTTCCGGTGGTCCCGGTACAATACCGGTGACCCCGAAACTTGTCCCGATGGCCGAAATAGCACTTCCTATATATAATTCTTTACCTCCGGACCATTCCGGAACTCCTCGTGACGTCCGGGATCTCATCCGGGACTCCGAACAACTTTCGGGTTACCGCATACTAATATCTTTATAACCCTAGCGTCGCCGAACCTTAAGTGTGTAGACCCTACGGGTTCGGGAGACATGCAGACATGACCGAGATGACTCTCCGGTCAATAACCAACAGCGGGATCTGGATACCCATGTTGGCTCCCACATGTTCCACGATGATCTCATCGGATGAACCACGATGTCAAGGACTTAATCAATCCCGTATACAATTCCCTTTGTCTATCGGTACGACACTTGCCCGAGATTCGATCGTCGGTATCCCGATACCTTGTTCAATCTCGTTACCGGCAAGTCTCTTTACTCGTTCCGTAACACATCATCCCGTGATCAACTCCTTGATCACATTGTGCACATTATGATGATGTCCTACCGAGTGGTCCCAGAGATACCTCTCCGTCACATGGAGTGACAAATCCCAGTCTTGATTCGTGCCAACCCAACAGACACTTTCGGAGATACCCGTAGTGTACCTTTATAGCCACCCAGTTACGTTGTGACGTTTGGCACACCCAAAGCACTCCTACGGTATCCGGGAGTTGCACAATCTCATGGTCTAAGGAAATGATACTTGACATTAGAAAAGCTTTAGCATATGAACTACACGATCTAGTGCTATG
The DNA here is from genome assembly GCF_056163025.1 of Triticum urartu. NCBI lineage: Eukaryota > Viridiplantae > Streptophyta > Magnoliopsida > Poales > Poaceae > Triticum > Triticum urartu. The sequence continues at coordinate 121,268,138 of NC_141875.1, read as the reverse complement.
CTTAGGATTGGGTCTTGTCCATCACATCATTCTCCTAATGATGTGATCCCGTTATCAACGACATCCAATGTCCATGGTCAGGAAACCGTAACCATCTATTGATCAACGAGCTAGTCAACTAGAGGCTTACTAGGGACATGGTGTTGTCTATGTATCCACACATGTATCTGAGTTTCCTATCAATACAATTCTAGCATGGATAATAAACGATTATCATGAACAAGGAAATATAATAATAACTAATTTATTATTGCCTCTAGGGCATATTTCCAACAGTCTCCCACTTGCACTAGAATCAATAATCCAGTTCACATCGATATGTGATTAACACTCAAGGTCACATCCCCATGTGATTAACACCCAAAGAGTTTACTGGAGTCAATAATCTAGTTCACATTACCATGTGATTAACACTCGATGAGTTCTGGGTTTGATCATGTTATGCTTGTGAGAGATGTTATAGTCGACGGGTCTGAATCTTTCAGATCCGTATGTACTTCGCAAATCTCTATGTCATCTTGTAGATGCAGCTACTACGCTATATTTGGAGCCATTTCAAATAATTGTTCTACATGGAGCTATTCTAAATTGTTGCTCCATTATACGTATCCGGTATCTCTACTCAGAGCTATCCGGATAGGTGTTAAGCTTGCATCGATGTAACTCTTTACGTCGAACTCTTTATCACCTCCATAACCGAGAAACATATCCTTATTCCTCTAAGGATAATTTAGACCGCTATCTGGTGATCTACTCCTAGATTACCTTTGTACCCTCTTGCCAGATATGTGGCAAGGCACACATCAGGTGCGGTACTCAGCATGGCATACCGTATGGAGCCTATGACAAAAGCATAGGGGACGACCTTCGTCCTTTCTCTCTATTCTGCCGTGGTCGAGCTTTAAGTCTTAACTTCATACCTTCCAACTCAGGCAAGAACTCCTTCTTTGACTGATCCATCTTGAACACCTTCAAGATCATGTCAAGGTATGTGCTCATTTGAAAGTACCATTAAGCGTTTTGATCTATTATTATAGATCTTGATGCTCAATGTTCAAGTAGCTTGATCCAGGCTTTCCATTGAAAAACACTTTCCAAATAACCCTATATGCTTTCCAGAAATTCTACGTCATTTCTGATCAACAATATGTCAACAACATATATTTATCAGAAATTCTATAATGCTCCCACTCACTTCTTTGGAAATACAAGTTTCTCATAAACTTTGTATAAACCCAAAATCTTTGATTATCTCATCAAAGCGTACATTCCAACTCCGAGATGCTTACTCCAGTCCTTAGAAGGATTGCTGGAGCTTTGCATACTTATTAGCATCTTTCAGGATTGACAAAACCTTCCGGTTGCATCACATACAACCTTTCCTCAAGAAAATCGTCGAGGAAACAATGTTTTGACATCCTATCTGCAAGATTTCATAAATAATGCAGTAATCACTAATATAATTCCAACAGACTCTTAGCATCGCTACGAGTGAGAAAGTCGCATCGTAGTCAACTCCTTGAACTTGTCGGAAAACATCTTAACGACAAGTCGAGCTTTCTTAATGGTGATACTTACCATCATTGTCCGTCTTCCTTTTAAAATCCATCTGTACTCAATAGCATTACGACCATCGAGCCGTTCTGCCAAAGTCTACACTTTGTTTTCATACATGGATCCTCTCTCGGATTTTATGGCCTCGAGCCATTTATCAGAATCCGGGCCCACCATCGCTTCTCCATAGCTCGTAGGTTCATTGTTGTCTAGCAACATGACTTCCAAGACAGGATTACGTACCACTCTGAAGTAGTATGCATCCTTGTCATCCCATGAGGTTTGGTAGTGACTTGATCTGAAGTTTCATGATCACTATCATAAGCTTCCACTTCAATTGTTGTAGGTGCCACAGGAACAACTTCCTGTGCCCTGCCACACACTAGTTGAAGAGACGGTTCAATAACCTCATCAAGTCTCCACCATCCTCCCACTCAATTCTTTCGAGAGAAACTTTTCCTCGAGAAAGGACCCAATTCTAGAAACAATCCCTTATTGCTTTCGGATCTGAGACAGGAGATATACCCAACTGTTTTGGGTGTCCTATGAAAATGCATTTATCCGCTTTGGGTTTGAGCTTATCAGCCTGAAACTTTTTCACATAAGCGTCGCAGCCCCAAACTTCTAAGAAATGATAGCTTAGGTTTCTCTAAACCATAGTTCATACGGTGTCATCTCATCGGAATTACGTGGTACCCTATTTAAAGTGAATGTGGTTGTCTCTAATGCCTAACCCATAAACTATCATGGTAATTCGATAAGAGACATCATGGTATGCATCATATCCAATAGGGTGCAGTTATGATGTTCGGACACACCATCACACTATGGTGTTCCAGGCTGTATTAGTTGTGAAACAATTTCCACATGTCTTAATTCTATGCCAAACTCGTAATTCAGATATTGATCTCTATGATCATATCATAGATATTTTATCCTCTTGTCACGATGATCTTTCAACTTCACCCTGAAATTACTTGAACCTTTCAGTAATTCAGACTCGTGATTCATCAAGTAAATATACTCAACATCTACTCAAATCATCTGTGAAGTAAGAACATAACGATATCCACTACATGCCTCAGCACTCATTGGATTGCACACATCAAAATGTATTACTTCCAACAAGTTGCTTTCTAGTTCCATTTTACTGAAAACGAGGCTTTCAGTCATCTTGCCCATGTGGTATGATTTGCATGTCTCAAGTGATTCAAAATCAAGTGAGTCCAAACGGTCCATTTGCATAGAGTTTCTTCATGCATATCTACCAACAAACATGGTTCGCATGTCTCAATCCTTTCAAAAATGAGTGAGTCCAAAGATCCATCAACATGGAGCTTCTTCATGCGTTTTATACCGATACGACTTAAGTGGCAGTGCCACAAGTAGGTGGTACTATCATTACTATCTTATATCTTTTGGCATGAACATGTGTATCACTATGATCGAGATTCAATGAACCATTCATTTTAGGTGCAAGACCATTGAAGGTATTATTCAAATAAACAGAGTAACCATTATTCTCCTTAAATGAATAACCGTATCGCGATAGACATAATCCAATCATGTCTATGCTCAACGCAAACACAAAATAACAATTATTTAGGTTTTAATACCAATCTCGATGGTAGAGGGAGCGTGCGATGCTTGATCATATCAACATTGGAAACACTTCCAACACATATCGTCAGCTCACCTTTAGCTAGTCTCCGTTTATTCCGTAGATTTTATTTCGAGTTACTAACACTTAGCAACCGAACCGGTATCTAATACCCTGGTGCTACTAGGAGTACTAGTAAAGTACACATCAACACAATGTATATCCAATATACTTCTATCGACCTTGCCAGCCTTCTCATCTACCAAGTATCTAGGGTAATTCTGCTCCAGTGGCTGTTCCCCTTATTACAGAAGCACTTAGTCTCGGGTTTGGGTTCAACCTTGGGTTTCTTCACTAGAGCAGCAGCTGAATTGCCGTTTCATGAAGTATCCCTTCGCGCCCTTGCCCTTCTTGAAACTAGTGGTTTCACCAACCATCAACAATTGATACTCCTTCTTGATTTCTACTTTCGCGGTGTCAAACATCGCGAATATCTCAAGGATCATCATATATGTCCCTGATATATCATAGTTCATCACGAAGCTCTAGCAGCTTGGTGGTAATGACTTCGGAGAACCATCACTATTTCATCTGGAAGATCAACTCCCACTCGATTCAAGCGATTGTTGTACTCAGACAATCTGAGCACAAGCACAACAATTGAGCTTTTCTCCTTAGTTTGTAGGCTAAGAAAATCATCGGAGGTCTTATACCTCTTGACGTGGGCACGAGCCTGAAATCCCAATTTCAGCCCTTGAAACATCTCATATGTTTCGCGACGTTTCAAAACGTCTTTGGTGCCTCAACTCTAAACCATTTAACTGAACTATCACGTAGTTATCAAAATGTGTATGTCAGATGTTCGCAACATCCATAGACGACATTCGAGGTTCAGCACACTGAGCGGTGCATTAAGGACATAAGCCTTCTATGAAGCAATGAGGACAATCCTCAGTTTACGGACCTAGTCCGCATAATTGCTACTATCATCTTTCAACTAAATTTTCTCTAGGAACATAACTAAACAGTAGAACTAAAGCGCGAGCTACGACATAATTTGCAAAATTCTTTTTGACTATGTTCAGGATAAACAAGTTCATCTTATGAACTCCCACTCAGATAGACATCCCTCTAGTCATCTAAGTGATTACATGATCCGAGTCAACTAGGCCGTGTCCGATCATCACGTGAGACGGACTAGTCAACATCGGTGAACATCTTCATGCTGATCGTATCTACCATACGACTCATGCTCGACCTTTCGGTCTTCTGTGTTTCGAGGCCATGTCTGTACACATGCTAGGCTCGTCAAGTCAACCTAAGTGTTTCGCGTGTGTAATTCTGTCTTACACCCGTTGTATGTGAACGTTAGAATCTATCACACCCGATCATCACGTGGTGCTTCGAAACAACGAACTGTCGCAACGGTGCACAGTTAGGGGGAACACTTTCTTGAAATTATTATGAGGGATCATCTTATTTACTACCGTCGTTCTAAGTAAACAAGATGCAAAAACATGATAAACATCACATGCAATCAAATAGTGACATGATATGGCCAATATCATATTGCTCCTTTTGATCTCCATCTTCGGGGCTCCATGATCATCAACGTCACCGGCATGACACCATGATCTCCATCATCATGATCTCCATCATCGTGTCTCCATGAAGTTGTCGCGTCATCTATTACTTCTACTACTATGGCTAACGCTTTAGCAATAAAGTAAAATAATTACATGACGTTTAAGTTGACACGCAGGTCATAAATAAATAAAGACAACTCCTATGGCTCCTGCCGGTTGTCATACTCATCGACATGCAAGTCGTGATTCCTATTACAAGAACATGATCATCTCATACATCACATATATCATTCATCACATCCTTTGGCCATATCACATCACATAGCATACCCTGCAAAAACAAGTTAGACGTCCTCTAATTGTTGTTTGCATGTTTTACGTGGCTGCTATGGGTTTCTAACAAGAACGTTTCTTACCTACGCAAAAACCACAACGTGATATGCCAATTGCTATTTACCCTTCATAAGGACCCTTTTCATCGAATCCGATCCGACTAAAGTGGGAGAGACAGACACCCGCCAACCACCTAATGCAACTAGTGCATGTCAGTCGGTGGAACCGGTCTCACGTAAGCGTACGTGTAAGGTTGGTCCGGGCCGCTTCATCCCACGATGCCGCCGAATCAAGATAAGACTAGTAACGGCAAGCATATTGAACAAAATCAACGCCCACAACTACTTTGTGTTCTACTCGTGCATAGAAACTTCGCATAGACCTAGCTCATGATGCCACTGTTGGGGAACGTAGCATAAATTCAAAATTTTCCTACGTGTCACCAAGATCTATCTATGGAGTCATCTAGCAACGAGGGAGGAGTGGATCTACATACCCTTGTAGATCGCGCGCGGAAGCGTTCAAGAGAACGGGGTTGATGGAGTCGTACTCGTCGTGATCCAAATCACCGATGATCCTAGCGCCGAACGGACGGCACCTCCGCGTTCAACACACGTACGGAGCAGCGACGTCTCCTCCTTCTTGATCCAGCAAGGGGGGAGGAGAGGTTGATGGAGATCCAGCAGCACGACGGCGTGGTGGTGGAAGTAGCGAGATTCCAACAGGGCTTCGCCAAGCGCTGCGGGAGGAGGGAGATGTGTCATGGGAGGGAGAGGGAGGCGCCAGGGCTTAGGGTAGGTTGCCCTCCCTTTCCCCCCACTATATATAGGGCCAAGGGAGAGGGGGGCGCAGCCTTGGCCCTTCCTCCAAGGAAGGGTGCGGCCAGGGAGGAGTCCCTCCTCCCCAAGGCACCTCGGAGGTGCCTTCCCCCTTTAGGACTCTTCCTTTTCCTCTTCTCTTGGCGCATGGGCCTCTTGGGGCTGGTGCCCTTGGCCCATATAGGCCAAGGCGCACCCCCTACAGCCCATGTGGCCCCCCGGGGCAGGTGGCCCCACCCGGTGGACCCCCGGGACCCTTCCGGTGGTCCCGGTACAATACCGGTGACCCCGAAACTTGTCCCGATGGCCGAAATAGCACTTCCTATATATAATTCTTTACCCCCGGACCATTCCGGAACTCCTCATGACGTCCGGGATCTCATCCGGGACTCCGAACAACTTTCGGGTTACCGCATACTAATATCTCTATAACCCTAGCGTCGCCGAACCTTAAGTGTGTAGACCCTACGGGTTCGGGAGACATGCAGACATGACCGAGATGACTCTCCGGTCAATAACCAACAGCGGGATCTGGATACCCATGTTGACTCCCACATGTTCCACGATGATCTCATCGGATGAACCACGATGTCAAGGACTTAATCAATCCCGTATACAATTCCCTTTGTCTATCGGTACGACACTTGCCCGAGATTCGATCGTCGGTATCCCGATACCTTGTTCAATCTCGTTACCGGCAAGTCTCTTTACTCGTTCCGTAACACATCATCCCGTGATCAACTCCTTGATCACATTGTGCACATTACGATGATGTCCTACCGAGTGGGCCCAGAGATACCTCTCCGTCACACGGAGTGACAAATCCCAGTCTTGATTCGTGCCAACCCAACAGACACTTTCGGAGATACCCGTAGTGTACCTTTATAGCCACCCAGTTACGTTGTGACATTTGGCATACCCAAAGCACTCCTACGGTATCCGGGAGTTGCACAATCTCATGGTCTAAGGAAATGATACTTGACATTAGAAAAGCTTTAGCATACGAACTACACGATCTAGTGCTATGCTTAGGATTGGGTCTTGTCCATCACATCATTCTCCTAATGATGTGATCCCGTTATCAACGACATCCAATGTCCATGGTCAGGAAACCGTAACCATCTATTGATCAACGAGCTAGTCAACTAGAGGCTTACTAGGGACATGGTGTTGTCTATGTATCCACACATGTATCTGAGTTTCCTATCAATACAATTCTAGCATGGATAATAAACGATTATCATGAACAAGGAAATATAATAATAACTAATTTATTATTGCCTCTAGGGCATATTTCCAACACTCCACACGGCTTTGGCTCCGGAAGGAAACCTCATATCCGCTGGATCGGGCGATGGAGGCGTCTACGCGTCTTTCTCCTCCTTGGGGGCAGCGTCTCGGAGCCGGCTACGACCAAGAGGTTGGTGGATGATGGCATCTTCGCCGTCGATAGCGGCATCTTTGCTACGTGGTTTGCTGAGGCGGAACGTTGGTTTCTGTTTGGCAACGATGATGGCGTCGAGAGGAGCTTGGGTCACGGCGTGGTCTTCGATAGCCGGTTCTTCCCGGCGTGTCCGAGGTGCTCTTCCATGGTTGCTTGGTTGCTTTGGAGCGAGTCCAGGTGGCGACGATGACAGGCATTCGGTGGTCGTTTGCGGAGGGTACGATCAGCGCAAGTCCTGCATATTTCCTTTGTGTTGCTCGTCGTCAAAGTCGGAGTTGTCGGTTGCTTGCGCGTGTGGCCATCCGTTGGCATGTGCCGTCATGGTTTATGTTCCATGTCGGTGGCCAGGTTGGCCAGTGGTGCCCATATCATGTGGGTTGTGTTGTATCGGTTTTAGCCCGGTTTTCCGTCAATTAATCAGGCAATTCTCTTCTTCCTAATCAATGAAAATGGCAAATTTTTTGCCTCATTTCAAAAAATAATAATTGAGAACTTAGTTAAGTTACCGTAACATCACATATCCCAAAACAATATAAGTCTATAACCTAATAAATAGAATTTTACATGACACCACACATATGTTACTACCCACTATGGAGGTAGTAACATAGTCTAGGGTAGCGTGCATGTTACTAGTGTAAGTTACTCTAAACTATGGCTAGTCTTAGTGTTACTAGTCAATGTCATTAGCTTCATAGTGGTAGAAACATATGTACTCCCTCTCTTCCGGTATATAGGGCTTATCTTAAAATTTTAGTTTTGTTTTATAAGTCTCAATTGTACTACTCCCCGTCATATGTTTAGATTTTAAGGTGCATTAAATTGTTGCATACAAGGATTAAGAACTAACTCACCAATGCATGTAAATGTTCTTGATAATTTATTGGTCATGCATCCGTGCATTGCAATTAATGCAATGATAAGCATAATTTTTTTAGAAAGATGGGTGCATTATTTAGTTACTTTTGTAAATTATAAAAAGTATTCTACCATTCACCATCTATCTGGGTTGGTGAGATTTTTAAATTGAGCCCTATAAATCGAAAGGGAGGGAGTAGAATCATTTCGTCTTAGGGTGCGTTATATATAAGGTAACATATTATATTACCGTAAACACCTTTTTTCATTAAATATTTGTCAGAAGCAAACTTACCTCGAGGTGTGTTATATTACTAGCTAAGTTAATCTCATTATGGCCAGCTTAATGCTACATACAAGCAGTTATGGGTTGAGTTTAATTACATGCTGACATAACAAAGGGATTGAAAAGAGGAGTGAGGGTGGGAATTCAAGGGACGGAGAAAGGCGGAAGATGCCCACAAGGGCATGTACAATGGTGGGATATAGATATAAATGCTCCATGACAAAAAGTAGTATGAGGCATCTATATTGACTTTTTCTTTCCAATGCAAACGATTCTCAGTGAACCTCATCAAAGAATAAAAAGTGACTCTCACTACACATGCATCCCTACTTTCCACTTCAACTTTTCCAACTTTATGCACTCGACCACACTTTTTCTCTCCAAGCACCCACCTTCAGCAGAGGATTCCGCTTCCCCGTCCAAACCTATTTTTTCTATTATCCGATCTTACATAACATGTGAGGCATCATCCTGGGACTATGCATTGGCCATGCCCTAAGTCTAAAATTATTGCCTGGAAATTTCAACACTCGATATCCTTGGTCTTGGACGAAAAAGGATATGTAGTTAGTACTCTATATGTTTCTTTTACTTCGCATATAAGATATTTTTCTACCATAAAATTAGTCAAACATTAGAAAGTTTGATTTCATACAGATCCTATATGTAGAGTAAAAGAAAAAGGAGCAGTACTGACTACAAGTACAAATGCTACTACTAGTACGAACTGTAGATTCTTCTTCTTCTTTTGGGTCAATTTCCTACACAGTGTGAGGTCAAAATCGCCAAAAAAAAATCGCATCGGATCCAACTTGCTCCACAAAGATCCTGAGCCTAGTTGGCCGGAAAGGAGAGACCGGGCCGGCCGGCTGCAGATCGATCGACGTCGGCGAGCAGTGCGAAAGGGAGGGCCTATGATACTACAGTACGATCGAGCAAGTTGCTGTACTTGCACCCACATGCACGCCCGTCCCGGCGCGTTCAGCGGCGGGAAGCCGGCGCCCGTCGCGATCGGCCCCGGCGACCCGACGCGCCGACCGCGACCGGCCCCGTCACGCGTCGATCGGGCCGGACCACACCACACCGGCCGGGAGAAAGGGACGCCGCCGTCCCTCGGCTGCCCCGGGCCCGCCCTACCCTTTTGCGGGAACAGCCGGGCCCACCCTGACCCGACGACCGGCCTTGCCGGAGAGCTACCTCTGTGCCTAGTGCCTACGTGCCGGCCCCAGCGCGACGGGGCCCGGGCGGGCGGCGCGCCATGCTGCCCTGGGCGTGCCTACGCTACGTGGTCGCCGGCGAGGCGCGGGCGACGTGGAGGCCGCCGAGGTCGGTCGCGTGCGGCGCTCGCCGACCTGCGGGACTGATTGGGCGTACCTACCGGCTGCCGTGGACACGAGTAGATCAACGTATACGTGCGTGATCCTCATCGTTCTCATTTCTCTTTTCTGAGACAGAAGATCGTCATGCATGCATCCAGCTTTGCACACTGGGATGTGACTACGAAACATGGGCGTACGGCCAAAACCTCGCAAGATCTACGTGCAACCTGTATGTACGTTTCCTCATATACGTTCTCTGTATACCTTTTAAAGATTTTTCTTAGAAGGCATCCAAAATGCATTTTGGATCCGACTAATATCTAGAAAAACAAAAGGGCAGTACTACAAATGATAGACACGCAGAACGACCAGTAAAAAGGATAAATTACATTGTAAACCATACTAGCCTTCTTTTTCCTCCGTTATGCGGCGTTTGATGCAGATTAAAAGTGGACGCACTGAACCAATAGTGCAAGAAAAGAACGCCGGCAAACGCCCTCGCCATATCAGGCTTTAAAGATTGTAATAGTCACCCACCCCTTGAGACGAGATTCGTTGAAGCGTACTCCAAGCAGTATATATAGGCTTGTAATCTATCACCACTAGTTTAGAGGTTTGAAGAAATTAAACTATGCCACAAAGCAACACGAAAGAGATGCTGAAGTTGCCGGACTAATATCCAGCCAATAGGTCTCCCTGTAAGACACACCAACTGCCAAGATCTAACATGAATCGACATATCTAGGACACAAACTCTCACATGTCCTTCATCGACGTAGGATCGGACGTCGTTGAGGTAGAAAGAGACTAAAGAGACCCTATTTCAATACGCCATTATCACCACCATCTTGTCGATGCCGTTCGGGGAAACATAAACTAAAGGAAAAGAAAATGAGACGGACAGGTTCCCATTTCTCTTGCCGTTTGACGAGACCGCCGGACGGATCGAGGCGGCCGACGTGTAGGAAAGCTTCTATTTGCCCTTTGAAGTTTGTTGCGGAGTTTCTCTTCCAACTTCCAAAGTTGCCTTTTACACCCAGAGGCGCACTTTTGGTGTGTGTTGTGTACCTCTGCGTGCGTGATAGACATGGTGATCGGTTGTGCACGATAGCACTGAAAACCTGAACCGCAGACATGCACATCCACCATTAAGTAACTCGATTTACTCCACAGATATGTACGTCAACGGCGGAGATAGCACAGACCATGCTCCATCATGCCATCAACTCATTCCACTCGAGTTCAGTTTATTTAAGCACGAGGAGGAATTCATTGCAGTTATGTACTCCCTTCGTTTCTAAATATAATTTTTTTAAAGATTTTAATACGAACTACATATAAATGTATATAGACATATTTTAAAGTGTAGATTCACATATTTTACTTTGCATGCAGTTTATATTGAAATCTCTAAAAGAGCTTATATTTAAAACGGAAGGATACTACCCCCTCCATTTTTAAATATAAGTCTTTTTTAGAGATTTTAATATGAAGTATATATGGATATATAGACACATTTTAGAGTGTGGGTTTACTCATTTTACTTCATTTGTAATCTATACCGGGTATAAGCTGCTGGCACTGTCGTAAGAAAGAAAATAACGATCCCTGCTTGCACGTCGCACGCTAGCTAGACCAGAAACAATACCGCCATCATTCCGTGCCAGCAAGCACGAGGAATGCGCCAGCAAGAAACAGTGAAATACAAGTCCACATTGCAACGTGCGCGATGGAGATCACGGGGACGTGCGGCACAGTAGGCAGGTGCAATGAGCGATCGAGCAAGCCGTGGCCATCGGGCCATGCATGCATGGCCACGCACAGTGGGCGGGAAAATGATGGCGCCATGATCGCGCCGCGGCGCATTCATGCCCAGGGCGGAACAAATTCGTCAATGACAGTCGACAGCCTGACGGCGATGGTCATTAAGACCGTCCGGCCCGGCGTTGACGAGTTGCGCTTCTCCGATCCCCCCTCTCTCTCCCCCGTGGTTCATTTTCTCTGAGACAGTGTACTCCCTCTGTAAAGTAGTGATCTGAATGCTTTATACGTACTTGTTTCTTCTTTCTTTCTTTTCGAAACGGTACTTGTTTCTTCTTCTGATGTACAGGAAAAGGAGACACCAACAGTTTCTAGCTTAGTACTGGTAGCGCTACTAGCAAATCACTAGCAGTACTCATCGTGAAAATCACCAGAAGTGATTGTTTGGTGCAGTTTCTTTTAACGGACCAATTTAATTGCATTCATCGCGAAATTGAGAAGACTGACGCCTGTCCGGTCTATGGTGGGAAGATGTCCCACCCAATCGCTAGCGCCTTTCTGGCTTTGATAAACCCGAAAGTACGTACGACGTGACTATTGATAAATCCGTCTTTCAGATAAACACCACTTCGTTTCCGTGCTGAAAACTCTTGTTTTGACCTTAATTGGTTAGGCGCAAAAAAAAAAAGAACTTAAGTCGTTAACTTGTTGAAGACATTGTCTCCTTGTGGATGTGCCGACCTTCGGTGGCCGGTCTTGACAATCAAGATGAAAATCTTTGTCTTGGCCGTCTTTGGGCGGATTGGCGATGGCGGCATGAGGGCGCTTATTCCTTATTGAAGACGTTGTTGTGAAAGAAGTTGATTTAGTCATAGATGTTTTTCATGTCATGTAATGGTTCAAATATGGTTGCATTTGTTTTATAATAATGACTACGTGCATTACAATGATACAGAGACGGAGGGTTTAACCTCCTTTAAAAAAAAGAATGAAATTGATAAAAACACTAGTGTCAGTCACCCCATGGTCCAAGCCCACCGCACACAAGCTAAAACAGAACCAGAAACGAAACATCAAGACCATGGCCAAACTTGTGAAAGGAAACGGCGACACAATGTCTAGCAACACACCTCAAACATACCCCAAGCGAGACTTCTAACAACATGACACAAGAACAGAAAAATTGTTAACAAAATGAATCTAGACGAGAGACCATGGAGGCGTCCTAGAAACATCACACAACGATTTGCCCATCCTCTCTTCCTGCTAAGAACTTCAACCGCCACCTACAGCAGCACTTTTGCTCCTTCGGCCTGCAGCACGCCTAGCCCTATCAATCGGATCATTGCATTTTTTTCTTCCTTTTTTTGAAAAGATCATTTTTATCTTTATCTATCCATTTATTTATTTATATGTATTTGTGCATATCTTAATTCCCACAGTCGAATCCCACTTCTTTTCATGTCACGTCGACTAGTCGGTCGGATCCATTTCAATATATGAGTTACTATCAATATCTAATGTGAAAGCGACTTGGTCCAAAATCTGAGATGCACCAAACGTATGACACACATAAAGCTTTCTATTGAGCGTTACGAGAGGAAAAAAAAACATGTAATTGCCTTTTCAAGATTTTGAAAGAATATGTTAGAAAAACAGGACATAATTAAGCAAAAAAGAATGAGAAAATTCTAGAAGATAAGATGTAAAGTAGGCGCAATTCTCTAAATGGGAAAAGGCTTGAAAGGAAACACGAGATCGACTATTTCATCTGTATCAAAGCAATAAAAAGTAGTCATCTAAACGCTCTTATATTTCTTTACAAAGAAAGCATAAAAAAAACCGGAACCCCAAACCTAAAGGATAAAGGCCACACATCCATGAAAAAAGGAGTAGCTATTACTAGTAGAGATATTCTCGCAAAAAAAAATACTAGTAGAGAAGAGGGATGTTCTTCAATATACATCACCGTTGCATGGCTAAGCATAAGATGTACAGGCAGTATAGATCACCGCCTTACCTCTTGCAGTAAGAAGTTGATTGGCTAATTAAACTCAGATACTAGCATAATTGAGACGATAATCTTCTGAACACTTCTGAAATTTCTGGAATTTGCAAGTGACAAACATACCATACTTTATTAGCATATACTTCTTGTTCCTTGAAAAAAAAGCATATATTTCTTGCACTAGCTTGGCGAGGATTGTTAGCATGAGCCCCTTGTTCTTTCAGTATCGTTTCTGTTTTTGTAAGGAAATGGTTTCAAGCATATTAAACCTAACCAATGGTACAAAACAAAACAAACCTTTCCAAAAAAAATCAGAAAACGTTATGAGTAGTAAATCAACATATAGCTAGGTACTTGCAATGGCTTCTTTGTCCAAAGATGACCAAGGTTGAAAATGACTCAAGCTCCAGCCGCCATTCTCTGAAGCTTTTCTAAATGCAACTTCAAGCTTATAACCTTCATCATAGACCCCACAGGCTACTCACATAAGTACCTTTTTTTTACATGAATATAACTGCTGGGATTAACACGTACAAATCCCAATCTTGAGTAGCGATTAGCATAGGACAATGACTGATTCGACTAAGTAGGAGATATATAGAATTTTCTGCAGAACTATTGGAATTATTGGTGGTCACCTTACCATCTGCAGTAAAAGGTTGGCTGGCTTAGAGCATCTCTAGCCGATTCCCTAAAAAGCTACTCCCTTCATCCGGAATAACTTGTATCTATTTCTGCGACAAGTAATTCCTGACGGAGAGAGTATAAGGGAATAAATTTCCTGATTTACTCCACTAAACCGGACCTAGCTGAAGTACTAAATCCTATAAGGGAGTAAACATTTTACTCCTCTACCGAAATCCCCCCCCCCCCCCACGGTGCCTAAAAATACCTTCCTCCGTGCTGCCGAGTAAACTTTCCTCTCCGCTCCTTCTTCCGCTCCCGCGGTGCCATTCTTCCAGCCGTAGCCTCCCCACCTGCCGCAATCACCACCGATGACCGTTGCCATCGTCGGAATGGGTGGCCAAGACCCTACCACCACCCCGCTGGCCAGTGTCGTCGGCGCGTCGCCGCCGGAAACCACCCCCGCTCTGCCGCCTGCACAGAGAAAAGATTGGGGATCCACAATCTTCTTTGGCCCACCAAACCGGCTGCCACTGAAGGTAACAAGGCCCGCGGGGTGGCCACTGCCTCTCGAGCGACAGTAGGCCACCCTCCTCCTGCTCTCGCCGACGGAAGCGAGCTAGGAAACTGACGACCGCGGTGTTGGCCCTCACCGAGGAGGACACGAAGAAGAACAAGAAGAAGGCCACTCGGACCCTCGTCCTTGTTCGGTGACACGTGCGGCGTCTCCGGCCACCCTTACTGCCATTGCTCTGACGCGTCCGGCCGCTGCAGCCGGCAAAACGAGCCGTGGGCGCCAAGTGCTTGGGGAAATGCCTACTAGGTAAAAAAAACCATTGCGGCTGATGCTTATTGCGGTGATTGTGGTGATGTTGGCGGTGAGGATGATTGGCATGTGTATGGTGGTGGTGGTGGTGTGGTGAGGACGGTGTTTGAGTTCATGCTCGCGCATGCCATTGGTTGGCCTCGATTCACAACATAAAACATGGTATGTTGTGGTGATTTTGGATCAAAGTTGGTGGGTGTAGTGATACTTTTTGGTTGAACTATGCATGTTTTAATTCCAGTTTCTCGATACGTGAAAATGCTTGCTAAAGGTTTATATTTATGCATGTTTATCTTCAAAAATTTGAATGTTTAGTGATATATTGTGTTCGGGATTCATGTCGTTGGGCTAAAAAATTTATGCAATTTTTTTACTTCGCTAAATTTAATGAATCAGGTAGGTCCGGCCACCGTCAATGGAGTAAAACTTTATTCCACTAACTTTACTCAGCGGTTTACTCCTCTATTTTTTAAAGGATCACCCAGTGATGCTCTTGAAAAGCAAGCGCAACTGTCATGATCATCCTATCCTCTCAGCACTTCTCACAAGTACTTCTTATTAAAGACGTCAAGTTCCATCTAGAACGTGAGATTATCATCCTTAGGTTTGCAAGCGATAAACATAGGCATACATCACACATTATCTGCGTCCATCTCTTGCACCCGGCGAGGATTTTTTTTAGCATGGACAGCTCAGCGGGGCTCCCCGATCACGCAGCCCATTTCTGTTTTTGAAGAAGGAAATGAACCCGGGCATATCATCCTTGTGGTTCTCCAAGCAAGCGCTGCAAAAGTGTACATCCTTTTCCATTCTACGGAGTACATTGTACCACCACGCCACGGCATGCAATTCGCGGAATTATTGGCCCATGTACGATTATGTCCAGCGTTTTTAGGACCCGTAGGTATCTTGCCTGGCTACACAAGGGCATTTTCCCAGTGTTGGCAAATGGACCCGTGTACGTCGTCCACATGGAGGTAACTTGCAAGCAATGCTGGCAATGAGCCTTTGATTGTCAAAAGATGACCGTGGCTGAAAATGACCTTCATCTTTTGCCCATCGTTCTGAAGGCTCTGACCGAGCTAAGTTTTCTGGAAGTGTAACATGATGGAGTTTCAAGATTTTTTGTGTCATCCATGCCATTGGTGCTCGGTCCAACGGCCCAGATCAATCGAATGCAGCGTCACTGGTGCACGGCACGGTGCAGCGCGCGGAATATTCAGGCTGTACTTGCACCAACCCAGCTTGCTGTGCGCCTATATATAGAGGGCAAAGAGCACGGCTCGTATCACTGGACTCGGAGAGCTCTCGCGCCTACTCGATCGAACCTTCTTGCCCTGCTTTCTCCTCTGTTTCCTCGAGACCAAGGAAGAAGAAGAAGCCGGCCATGGTGGTCCTTGCCAAGGGCGAGCTGGAGCAGATAGCGCTGCCGGCGGCGCAGCCGCCGCTGGCCCACGTGCGGGCGGTCGACCTGTCCGCCGCGCCGGGGCCCGGGCGCGCGGCCGCGGCGCGTGCGCTGGTGACCGCGTGCGAGGAGCAGGGCTTCTTCAAGGTGACCGGCCACGGGGTGCCGCCGGAGCTCGTGCGCGCCGTGGAGGCGGCCGCGGCGGAGTTCTTCGCGCTGCCGCAGGCCGACAAGGAGGCCGCCGCGGGGCGGCCGCTCGGGTACGGCAGCAAGCGCATCGGCGTCTCCGGCGACCTCGGGTGGATCGAGTACCTCATGCTGGGCGTGACCCCCGCCGGCGCGCTGCCCGCCGCCTCCTTCGCGTCCTGGACATTGCCGTGCGCTGCCGACGCCGTCGCGGCGTCGCTGTCCGAGCCCCCCTGCCCCTTACGGTGAGTTCGTCCGTTCGCCGCCCATGCACGCTGGTCGTTTACATTCGCGCTCCGCGTTTGCACCGGCAGGCGGCACCGCCTCCCGCCGCTGACGAACACATGCACATGCCACGCCACGTTTCTTTCCCGCCCTCTCATGATCTGCTCAGCTCAAAATGCGTGCTCGAACCGTCCAATCACTGTCAGTTGTTGGAGAGCATTACCTGAACTCCTAAAGCGTACCAAAGGTGAATCTTAGCTAGCAACACTAGTCAATTTAGCGTCAATGACCTTAACACGAAGCTGTAGGATTTTTTTTTGGTGGAATAGTTTTGTAGTTCCTGAAATTCCTGAAAAGCAAAATTTTGAAAATACAAGAAGGAGGATTTCCGTGGATAAGATTGGCCTTTCGTGGCCGCGTGGAGCTTCACTATTTATCGCGGCCGACGTACGGAGGCGGCGAATCTTTACCGTTTGACTCACGTGCGGCGGCGACGTAACGGTCGGCCCGTTCCTTTCGATCACTCTCTACTTGCCGTGCTGCCCCGTTCGCACGTGTCGGCGTCGCCGCGCACCCGTGTCGACGCGCCGCCCGTCCGTCCAGCTACGTACGCACGCACGCACGCTGCCTTTCCGCCGCTCCGGTTCCGGTGACGTGCTGCCGTTTACACTCCACACTGCCGCTGCCGCTGCCGCGCCCCATCCCTATCCGCATCTCTTTTGACATCATCCATTAATCGGAGTCGCAGAAAAATGGTATATGGAGTGACATTTTGATGGTCCATTTTTTGTTGTCAGGGATCTTCTGGAGGAGTACGCGGCGGCGGTGCGGCGGATGGCGTGCGGCGTGCTGGAGCTGATGGCGGAGGGGCTGGGGGTCGCGCCGGCGGACGCGCTGTCGCGGCTGGTGTCGGACGCTGAGAGCGACAGCATGCTCCGGGTGAACCACTACCCGCCGCGGCCGGAGCTGCAGGGCCGCCTCCTGACGGGGTTCGGCGAGCACACGGACCCGCAGATCATCTCCGTGCTCCGCTCCAACGGCACCTCCGGGCTGGAGATCTGCGCGCGCGACGGCTCCTGGGCCGCCGTCCCGCCCGACCCCGACGCCTTCTTCGTCAACGTCGCCGACGCCCTGCAGGTACGCACACGCCCCGCTCTGCTCTGCTACCTACACTACACGGCAGGAGTACTTTTTTCATAGGGACGGACGTACGTGGTACGGTGCATGCAATGCGACGCTGCTACTGTTGCACGTCACTTTTACTGTGTGCGTGTCAAAGTCGATCGGATCTCCGGGCGGGCAAATCAGATCGAGTCAATGATGACCAGTGCCCGGTCTCGGGCCTTCTCCCGAGTGTCCACATCAAATAAGCGCAGCGGCAGCAGTGCAGCACGAGGCTACATATATAGTGCTGCGGTACTGTATATACGTGCATGCGTACAGTTACACCCAGCGCGCGATCGTGCACAGGGCCCGCCCCCTTGTGCCGTGCACGTGAAAACACTGGCACGACGCATGCTAATAATGCATGCATGCATGCATGCATGCATGCATGAGTTAATGAGAGCAAGTTTTCCCTCGCTGTGCTCCTGCTGAATTTATTTGAGACTAGTTTCAGTTTCAGGTGCAACGCATCGTATTAATTGGGTCGGTCCTGGGGACGTGCAGGTGTTGACGAACGGGAGGTTCAGGAGCGTGAGGCACAGGGTGGTGGTGAGCAGCGAGAGGCCGAGGGTGTCCATGATCTTCTTCGGCGGCCCGCCGATGGGCGAGAGGCTGGCGCCGCTGCGACAGCTGCTAGGGGACGGCGGCCGGAGCCGGTACCGGGACTTCACCTGGAAGGAGTACAAGAGCAGCACCCACAAGGGCAGGCTCGCGGCCGACCGCCTCTGCAGCTTCGAGAACTAGCTAGCGATCGACCAGCTGTCTGACAGACTAGCTTCCGTGCGTTACGTATATATACTGCAGGCTATATACTTATGTGTTTTTTCTTTCTTTTGAGAAGAGCCTTATACTGCAGGCTATATACTTGTGTGTGTGTGTGTGATGCATGCATGGTCATGGTCCTAGTTAACTACTCCCTCCGTTGTTAAATATTTGTTTTTTTAGAGATTTCAAATGAACTACCACATACAGATGTAGCTCAGATGTTGTTTTAGAGATTTCAACAAGTGACTACATACGCAGCTAAAGGAAAAGCTACTAGAAAAGCCGGTGTGTCTAGCTCTTATCTAGATGAGAAGTAACAATATTTCCGATAATTCATCCTGGAGCCCGGGCTCAGCTGCTCCCGGTCAGAAAAAAAATTCAAAAAAAATACTAGAAAAATTCAAAAAAATCCAATTTTTTTGTGTGGTAGATAATTTGATGCATGAGGCCCGCTTCAAATTTCAATTCATTTAAATATCTGAGTAGGTCTCGGCAAAAAAGACAAATCAGGTCAAAACAGCTCATGAACAGTAAACTTTTTTACAGACCCCGATTTTGTCTTTTTTGCACAGACTTGCTCAAATGTCCAAACGAGTTGAATTTTTCAGCGAACCTCACGCATCTAATTATCTATCACACACAAAAAATTTGGAATTTTTTGAACTTTTTTTTTATTTGTTTTGATTTTTTCCATGAGCAGGGGTGCAGCTGAGCCCGGGTGCAGATTCGCCGCATTCCAATATTTCATTTAACTCCTACACCGCTGGATTTTACGTGGAGATTCATGAATTTCTTTCTTTCGTTTGTTAATCAAATAATGTAGGAGTTAGATGAGACTTTGCTAATCCTCATCTAGATGAGAGTTAGCAAATCCGTAGAAAAGTAGATGCAGAAAAGAACAGAAGTTGGAGCACTTAATCGGAGCAACTAGACGAAACTGGTGCTCTAACTCCGTGAGCGCAAGCATCGGTTATGAAAAGTTTATCAGGCCACCAAAAATAAACGATGTCAGCACTATTACTATATATGCAAAAGTTATCAAAAAAAAAATCACATTACTTATAAACGGCACATCAAAATTGTAATATGTTTTCATTGTTGTGTTCCTCGTCATGAAACCTTTAAAACTAAATCTCACATGAACATGTTTCGAGAATACTTCTGAAAATGAACTTACGGTGACGAAAAACAAATTCATGATATAAATTTGCTTTTCCCTCACAATCCAATAACTTGACCAATTTTACGACCGGAGTTCTCAAATCAAGTTCTTTCAAGTAGAAAATCGCTAACACATTGGTAAAGGCATTTTTATACATTTTTAGCTAGAGTTGATACATCTAAAAAATAGTTTGTAACACAAACTTGCATTTGTCACACTCCTTCCGTTCTGAAATATAAGTATTTTTAGAGATTTCAAATATGGACTTCATACAGAGCAAAATGAGTGAATCTATACTTTAAATTACATATGTAGACATCCGCATGTAGTCCATATTAAAATCTCTAGATAGACTTATATTTAGGAATAGAGGGAGTACTAAATCGCTTTTGAGAAACTACTATATGCAATAAAAATTGCACGGTGGCTATTTAATGATATGGAAGGAACTATATTCAAGGAACTTCCTTTTTACCGCCTAACATGTGTTAGGCTTATCGGTTTGTGATGGAAAGTATGTTTGTACCATAAACTTGTTTGTTATAACACAAAAGTTCTTTTTTCCTAAATTTAGTCCATGCCCCCCCCCCCCCCCCCCCCCCGCGCGCTATTGTGAAGGTGAATTTTAGTGCCCATTTTACACAGCTGCAACCAACTATATACTAAAAACCTTGTTTTTAATGAAAACAATTCTTAAGTTACCATGTGAGGTCCATTTTCGAAGATCTTGTCACAAGGAACATAACGGTGGATGCTCAATTCGAAAGTTTTGAAATTTCGTAGTATCTTCCATGTGACTGATGCCATCTACTCTCTCCGTTTCCAAATATAAGTCTTTCTAGAGATTCCAACAAGTGACTACATACGGAGCAAAATGAGTGAATCTACACTTTAAAATATGTCTACATACATCTGTATGTTATAGCCCATTTGAAATGTCTAAAAAGACTTATATTTAGGAACGGAGGGAGTATTTTTTTTATATAGTATTATACTGATTTTGCTCCTCATCCTCCGTGAGAAGATGTGATGTCGGTGCGTGTGTCGAAAAAGTGAAAGTGCACACAAGTTCTTTAGCATTTGAGTTTTTGTTTTTGTTTTGCGGGATCAATCCTGAAACTTGACATGTCGTTAACAAACACTAGTACGTGCACCACAAGCACCATGCTAGATTAGTAGATTGATCACATCTTGCGTTGTGTGTGTGTCCAACGAACAAACATATAATTCCCAACAAAAGAGGACCAATAAATCGAATAGGAATGTCATACGTGATCCACTAAAAATAGATAAACAGACTATATTCTCACAAAAATAAATTGGGTATATGATATTAGTAAAATAATGAATTAGTAAATCTTTCAAGGGCGGTTTCAAAGTTGTACATCACAGCAAAAAAAAGTTCTGCAAAAAATATTAGACATAAGACAAGGAAATTGGGACAATTTGACATTGAACATGGCCCCAGTACAAAAACATCAGTGAGACAAGTGTCCCCTTGAAAAGAACCCACGCGGACAGTGCATGCTTCGCCCAAAGGTTGTTCCAGCGACCTTGAGATAGGAGAAAGGGGTAAGAGAGGTACCTGAAGGGGTCGGTCAGGGGGAGCGACTAGAGAGGTGGATAGGGCTTGTTATGTTTGGTTTAGGTTCAATAGACAAATTTGTTGTCCTTGTTCAGACGGTTCCAGATTTATTTTCGGGCCGATGTCAACATTTTCAGTCAAAAAAAATGTAGGTCAAATTATGGGCAACCAAATGGTTAGACGAATACTCACTTCGTCCGGAATTACTTGCCGCGGAAATGGATGTATCTAATAGTTTTAGATACATCCAGTTCCGCGACAAGTAATTCCGAACGGAGGGAATATTTGATAGGGTAAACTTTGGCTTAAACCAACCATATCCATGGTATTCTTACAAATGCTGTTGAATGTAGTACTACTGTTGGGAACGCAGTATTTCAAAAATTTGCCTACGATCATGCAAGATCTATCTAGGAGAAGCATAGCAACGGGCGGGAAGAGTGAGTCCATGTACCCTCGTAGACCGAAAGCAGAAGCGTTAAATAACACGGTTGATGTAGTCGAACGTCTTCGCGATCCAACCGATCAAGTACCGAACGCACGAAACCTCCGCGATCTGCACACGTTCAGCTCGGTGGCGTCCGTCGTACTCTTGATCCAGCTGAGGCCGAGGGTGAGTTTCGTCAGCACTACGGCGTGTTGACGGTAATGATGAAGTTACCGACGCAGGGCTTCGCCTAAGCACTACGACAATATGACCGATGTGTAAAACTGTGAAGGGGGGCACCGCACATGGCTAAAGATCAACTTGTGTGTCTATGGGGTGCCCCCTCCCCCATATATAAAGGAGGGGAGGAGAAGGAGGGCCGGCCTCAAGGGGCGAGCCCAAAAGGGGGATTCCTACTCCTAGTAGGAGTAGGTTTCCCCCTTTCCTAGTCCAAGTAGGAGAAGAAGGAAGGAGAGGGAGAGGGAGAAGGAAAGAGGGGGGGCGCCGCCCCCTCCTAGTCCAATTCGGACCAGCCCATGGGGGGTGCGCTGCCTCCCCTTGTGGCCCTTCTCTCCTTTCCACTAAAGCCTAATAAGGCCCAATACTTTCCCCAGTGAATTCCGGTAACTCCCCAATTCTCCGAAAATATCCGAATCACTCGAAACTTTTTCGATGTCCGAATATAGCCTTCCAATATATGAATCTTTATCTCTCGATCATTTCGAGACTCCTCGTCATGTCCGTGATCTCATCCGGGACTCCGAACAAACTTCGGTCATCAAATCACATAACTCATAATACAAATCGTCATCAAACGTTAAGCGTGCGGACCCTACGGGTTCGAGAACTATGTAGACATGACCGAGACACATCTCCGGTCAATAACCAATAGCGGAACCTGGATGCCCATATTGGTTCCTACATATTCTACAAAGATCTTTATCGGTCAAACTGCATAACAACATACGTTGTTCCCTTTGTCATCGTTATGTTACTTGCCCAAGATTCGATCGTCGGTATCATCATACCTAGTTCAATCTCGTCACCGGCAAGTCTCTTTACTAGTTCTGTAATGCATCACCCCGTGACTAACTCATTAGTCACATTGCTTGCAAGGCTCATAGTGATGTGCATTATCGAGAGGGCCCAGAGATACCTCTCCGATACACGGAGTGACAAATCCTAATCTCGATCTATGCCAACTCAACAAACACCATCGGAGACACCTGTAGAGCATCTTTATAATCACCCAGTTATGTTGTGACGTTTGATAGCACATTAAGTGTTCCTCCGATATTCGGGAGTTGCATAATCTCATAGTCATAGGAACAGGTATAAGTCATGAAGAAAGAATAGCAATAAACTAAAGGATCATAGTGCTAAGCTAACAGATGGGTATTGTCCATCACATCATTCTCTAATGATGTGATCTCGTTCATCAAATGACAACACATGTCTATGGTTAGTAAACTTAACCATCTTTGATTAACGAGCTAGTCAAGTAGAGGCTTACTAGGGACACTCTGTTTTGTCTATGTATTCACACATGTACTAAGTTTTCGGTTAATACAATTCTAGCATGAATAATAAACATTTATCATGATATAAGGAAATGTAAATAACAACTTTATTATTGGCTCTAGGGCATATTTTCTTCAGTCTCCCACTTGCACTAGAATCAATAATCTAGTTCACATCGTCATGTGATTTAACACCAATAGTTCACATCACCATGTGACTAATACCCAAAGGGTTTTGCTAGAGTCAATAATCTAGTTCACATCGCTATGTGATTAACACGCAAAGAGTACTAAGGTGTGATCATGTTTTGCTTGTGAGAGAAGCTTAGTCAATGGATCTGTCATATTCAGATCCGTATGTATTTTGCAAATTTCTGTGTCTACAATACTCTGCACGGAGCTACTATAGCTAATTGCTCCCACTTTCAATATGTATCCATATTGAGACTCAGAGTCATCCAGATCGGCGTCAAAACTTGCATCAACATAACTCTTTATGACGAACTTTTTGTCACCTCCATAACCGAGGAACATATCCTTATTCCACTAAGGATAATTTTGACCGATGTCCAGTGATCCACTCCTGGATCACTATTGCATCCTCTTGCCAAACTCTTGGTGAGGTACACAATAGGTCTGGTACACAACATATCATACTTTACAAAACCTATGGCTTAGGCATAGGGAATGACTTTTCATTCTCTTTCTATTTTCTGCCGTGGTCGGGTTTTGAGTCTTTACTCAACTTCATGCTACCTCTTGAGCACTTGCGTTGGTTTTCCCTTGAAGAGGAAAGGGTGGTGCAGCAAAGTAGCGTAAGTATTTTCCTCAGTTTTTGAGAACCAAGGTATCAATCCAGTAGGAGGCCACGCACGAGTCCCTTGTACCTACACAAACAAATAAATCCTCGCAACCAATGCGATAAGGGGTTGTCAATCCCTACACGGTCACTTACGAGAGTGAGATCTGATAGATATGATAAGCTAATATTTTTGGTATTTTTATGATAAAGATGCAAAGTAAAATAAAAGGCAATAAAAATAACTAAGTATTGGAAGATTAATATGATGGAAGATAGACCCGGGGCCATAGGTTTTACTAGTGGCTTCTCTCAAGAGCATATCTATTCACGGCGGGTAAACAAATTACTGTTGAGCAATTGACAGAATTGAGCATAATTATGAGAATATCTAGGTATGATCATGTATATAGGCATCACGTCCGAGACAAGTAGACCGACTCCTGCCTGCATCTACTACTATTACTCCACACATCGACCGCTATCCAGCATGCATCTAGAGTATTAAATTCAAGAGAACAGAGTAACGCTTTAAGCAAGATGACATGATGTAGAGGGATAAACTTATGCAATATGAAATAAACCCCATCTTGTTATCCTCGATGGCAACAATAAAATACGTGCCTTGCTGCCCCTACTGTCACTGGGAAAGGACACCGCAAGATTGAACCCAAATCTAAGCACTTCTCCCATTGCAAGAAAGATCAATCTAGTAGGCCAAACCAAACTGATAATTCGAAGAGACTTGCAAAGATAACCAATCATACATAAAAGAATTCAGAGAAGATTCAAATATTGTTCATAGATAAACTTGATCATAAACCCACAATTCATCGGTCTCAACAAACACACCGCAAAAGAAGATTACATTGAATTGATCTCCACAAGAGAGGGGGAGAACTTTGTATTGAGATCCAAAAAGAGAGAAGAAGCCATCTAGCTAATAACTATGGACCCGTAGGTCTGAGGTAAACTACTCACACTTCATCGGAAGAGCTATGGTTTTGATGTAGAACCCCTCCGTGATCGATGCCCCCTCCGGCGGAGCTCCGAAACAGGCCCCAAGATGGGATCTCTGTTGGGGAACGTAGTAATTTCAAAAAATTTCCTACGCACACGCAAGATCATGGTGATGCATAGCAACGAGAGGGGAGAGTGTTGTCTACGTACCCTCGTAGACCGAAACGGAAGCGTTAACACAACGTAGAGGAAGTAGTCGTACGTCTTCCCGATCCGACCGATCCAAGCACTGTTACTCCGGCACCTCCGAGTTCTTAGCACACGTACAGCTCGATGACGCTCCCCGGGCTCTGATCCCGCAAAGCTTCGGGGATGAGTTCCGTCAGCACGACGGCGTGGTGACGATGATGATGTTCTACCGACGCAGGGCTTCGCCTAAGCACTACAACGATATGATCGAGGTGGAATATGGTGGCAGGGGGCACCGCACACGGCTAAGGAACGATCACGAGGATCAACTTGTGTGTCCTAGGGTGCCCCCCGCCTCCGTATATAAAGGATCCAAGGGGGGGTGCGGCCGGCCCTAGAGGAGGCGCGCAGGAGGAGTCCTACTCCTACCGGGAGTAGGACTCCCCTCCCGTTCCTTGTCCAAATAGGAGAGAGGGAAGGAGAGAAGGAAAGGGGGGGGGGCGCCCCTCCCTCCTTGTCCAATTCGGACTAAGGGGAGAGGGGGTGCGCGGCCTGCCCTGGCAGCCCCTTCCTCTTCTCCACTTTAGGCCCATGAGGCCCATTAACCTCCCGGGGGGTTCCGGTAACCCCCCGGTGCTCCGGTTTTATCCGAAACTTCCCCGGAACGCTTCTGGTGTCCGAATATAGTCGTCCAATATATCAATATTTATGTCTCGACCATTTCGAGACTCCTCGTCATGTCCGTGATCACATCCGAGACTCCGAACAAACTTCGGTACATCAAAAATGCATAAACTCATAATAACTGTCATCGTAACTTTAAGCGTGCGGACCCTACGGTTCGAGAACAATGTAGACATGACCGAGACACGTCTCCGGTCAATAACCAATAGCGGGACCTGGATGCCCATATTGGCTCCTACATATTCTACGAAGATCTTTATCGGTCAGACCGCATAACAACATACGTTGTTCCCTTTGTCATCGGTATGTTACTTGCCCGAGATTCGATCGTCGGTATCCAATACCTAGTTTAATCTCGTTACCGGCAAGTCTCTTTACTCGTTCCGTAATACATCATCTCACAACTAACATATTAGTTGTAATGCTTGCAAGGCTTATGTGATGTGCATTACCGAGAGGGCCCAGAGATACCTCTCCGATAATCGAAGTGACAAATCCTAATCTCGAAATACGCCAACCCAACATGTACCTTTGGAGACACCTGTAGAGCTCCTTTATAATCACCCAGTTACGTTGTGACGTTTGGTAGCACACAAAGTGTTCCTCCGGCAAACGGGAGTTGCATAATCTCATAGTCATAGGAACATGTATAAGTCATGAAGAAAGCAATAGCAACATACTAAACGATCGGGTGCTAAGCTAATGGAATGGGTCATGTCAATCAGATCATTCAACTAATGATGTGATCTCGTTAATCAAATAACAACTCTTTGTTCATGGTTAGGAAACATAACCATCTTTGATTAACGAGCTAGTCAAGTAGAGGCATACTAGTGACACTCTGTTTGTCTATGTATTCACACATGTATCATGTTTCCGGTTAATACAATTCTAGCATGAATAATAAAAATTTATCATGATATAAGGAAATAAATAATAACTTTATTATTGCCTCTAGGGCATATTTCCTTCAGTCTCCCACTTGCACTAGAGTCAATAATCTAGATTACACAGTAATGATTCTAACACCCATGGAGCCTTGGTGCTGATCATGTTTTGCTCGTGGAAGAGGCTTAGTCAACGGGTCTGCAACATTCAGATCCGTATGTATCTTGCAAATCTCTATGTCTCCCACCTGGACTAGATCCCGGATGGAATTGAAGCGTCTCTTGATGTGCTTGGTTCTCTTGTGAAATCTGGATTCCTTTGCCAAGGCAATTGCACCAGTATTGTCACAAAAGATTTTCATTGGACCCGATGCACTAGGTATGACACCTAGATCGGATATGAACTCCTTCATCCAGACTCCTTCATTTGCTGCTTCCGAAGCAGCTATGTACTCCGCTTCACATGTAGATCCCGCTACGACGTTTTGTTTAGAACTGCACCAACTGACAGCTCCACCGTTTAATGTAAACACGTATCCGGTTTGCGATTTAGAATCGCCCGGATCAGTGTCAAAGCTTGCATCAACGTAACCATTTACGATGAGCTCTTTGTCACCTCCATATACGATAAACATATCCTTAGTCCTTTTCAGGTACTTCAGGATGTTCTTGACCGCTGTCCAGTGATCCACTCCTGGATTACTTTGGTACCTCCCTGCTAAACTTATGGCAAGGCACACATCAGGTCTGGTACACAACATTGCATACATGATAGAGCCTATGGCTGAAGCATAGGGAACATCTTTCATTTTCTCTCTATCTTCTGCAGTGGTCGGGCATTGAGTCTGACTCAACTTCACACCTTGTAACACAGGCAAGAACCCTTTCTTTGCTTGATCCATTTTGAACTTTTTCAAAATCTTGTCAAGGTATGTGCTTTGTGAAAGTCCAATTAAGCGTCTTGATCTATCTCTATAGATCTTTATGCCTAATATGTAAGCAGCTTCACCGAGGTCTTTCATTGAAAAACTCTTATTCAAGTATCCCTTTATGCTATCCAGAAATTCTATATCATTTCCAATCAGTAATATGTCATCCACATATAATATCAGAAATGCTACAGAGCTCCCACTCACTTTCTTGTAAATACAGACTTCTCCGAAAGTCTGTATAAACCCAAATGCTTTGATCACACTATCAAAGCGTTTATTCCAACTCCGAGAGGCTTGCACCAGTCGATAAATGGATCGCTGGAGCTTGCACACTTTGTTAGCTCCCTTTGGATCGACAAAACCTTCTGGTTGCATCATATACAACTCTTCTTCCAGAAATCCATTCAGGAATGCAGTTTTGACATCCATCTGCCAAATTTCATAATCATAAAATGCGGCAATTGCTAACATGATTCGGACAGACTTAAGCATCGCTACGGGTGAGAAGGTCTCATCATAGTCAATCCCTTGAACTTGCCGAAAACCTTTTGCGACAAGTCGAGCTTTGTAGACAGTAATATTACCGTCAGCATCAGTCTTCTTCTTGAAGATCCATTTATTCTCAATTGCTTGCCGATCATCGGGCAAGTCAACCAAAGTCCATACTTTGTTCTCATACATGGATCCCATCTCAGATTTCATGGCTTCAAGCCATTTTGCGGAATCTGGGCTCACCATCGCTTCTTCATAGTTCGTAGGTTCATCATGATCTAGTAGCATGACTTCCAGAACAGGATTACCGTACCACTCTGGCGCGGATCTCACTCTGGTTGATCTACGAGGTTCAGTAGTATCTTGTTCTGAAGTTTCATGATCATCATCATTAGCTTCCTCACCAACTGGTGTAGGTGTCACTGAAACAGTTTTCCGTGATGCACTACTTTCCAATAAGGGAGAAGGTACAGTTACCTCGTCAAGTTCTACTTTCCTCCCACTCACTTCTTTCGAGAGAAACTCCTTCTCCAGAAAGTTTCCGAATTTAGCAACAAAAGTCTTGCCTTCGGATCTGTGATAGAAGGTGTACCCAACAGTCTCCTTTGGGTATCCTATGAAGACACATTTCTCCGATTTGGGTTCGAGCTTATCAGGTTGAAGCTTTTTCACATAAGCATCGCAGCTCCAAACTTTCAGAAACGACAACTTTGGTTTCTTGCCAAACCAGAGTTCATAAGGCATCGTCTCAACGGATTTTGATGGTGCCCTATTTAACGTGAATGCGGCCGTCTCTAGAGCATATCCCCAAAACGATAGCGGTAAATCAGTAAGAGACATCATAGATCGCACCATATCTAGTAAAGTACGATTACGACGTTCGGACACACCATTACGCTGTGGTGTTCCGGGTGGCGTGAGTTGCGAAACTATTCCGCATTGCTTCAAATGTACACCAAACTCGTAACTCAAATATTCTCCTCCACGATCAGATCGTAGAAACTTTATTTTCTTGTTACGATGATTTTCAACTTCACTCTGAAATTCTTTGAACTTTTCAAATGTTTCAAACTTATGTTTCATTAAGTAGATATACCCATATCTGCTTAAGTCATCTGTGAAGGTGAGAAAATAACGATATCCGCCACGAGCCTCAATATTCATCGGACCACATACATCGGTATGTATGATTTCCAACAAATCTGTTGCTCTCTCCATAGTACCGGAGAACGGTGTTTTAGTCATCTTGCCCATGAGACACGGTTCACAAGTACCAAGTGATTCATAATCAAGTGGTTCCAAAAGTCCATCAGTATGGAGTTTCTTCATGTGCTTTACACCGATATGACCTAAACGGCAGTGCCACAAATAAGTTGCACCTTCATTATCAACTCTGCATCTTTTGGCTTCAACATTATGAATATGTGTATCACTACTATAGAGATTCAATAAGAATAGACCACTCTTCAAGGGTGCATGACCATAAAAGATATTACTCATATAAATAGAACAACCATTATTCTCTGATTTAAATGAATAACCGTCTCGCATTAAACAAGATCCAGATATAATGTTCATGCTCAACGCTGGCACCAAATAACAATTATTTAGGTCTAATACTAATCCCGAAGGTAGATGTAGAGGTAGCGTGCTGACCGCGATCACATCGACTTTGGAACCGTTTCCCACGCGCATCGTCACCTCGTCCTTAGCCAATCTTCGCTTAATCCGTAGTCCCTATTTCGAGTTGCAAATATTAGCAACAAACCAGTATCAAATACCCAGGTGCTACTGCGAGCATTAGTAAGGTACACATCAATAACATGTATATCACATATACCTTTGTTCACCTTGCCATCCTTCTTATCCGCCAAATACTTGGGGCAGTTCTGCTTCCAGTGACCAGTCTGCTTGCAGTAGAAGCACTCAGTTTCAGGCTTAGGTCCAGACTTGGGTTTCTTCTCTTGAGCAGCAACTTGCTTGCTGTTCTTCTTGAAGTTCCCCTTCTTCTTTCCTTTGCCCTTTTTCTTGAAACTAGTGGTCTTGTTGACCATCAACACTTGATGCTCCTTTTTGATTTCTACCTCCGCAGCTTTCAGCATTGCGAAGAGCTCGGGAATAGTCTTATTCATCCCTTGCATATTATAGTTCATCATGAAGCTCTTGTAGCTTGGTGGCAGTGATTGGAGAATTCTGTCAATGACGCAATCATCTGTAAGATTAACTCCCAATTGAATCAAGTGATTATTATACCCAGACATCTTGAGTATATGCTCACTGACAGAACTGTTCTCCTCCATCTTGCAGCTATAGAACTTATTGGAGACTTCATATCTCTCAATCCGGGCATTTGCTTGAAATATTAACTTCAACTCCTGGAACATCTCATATGCTCCATGACGTTCAAAACGTCATTGAAGTCCCGATTCTAAGCCGTAAAGCATGGCACACTGAACTATCGAGCAGTCATCAGCTTTGCTCTACCAGACGTTCATAACATCTGGTGTTGCTCCAGCAGCAGGCCTGGCACCCAGCGGTGTTTCCAGGACGTAATTCTTCTGTGCAGCAATGAGGATAATCCTCAAGTTACGGACCCAGTCCGTGTAATTGCTACCATCATCTTTCAACTTTGCTTTCTCAAGGAATGCATTAAAATTCAATGGAACAACAGCACGAGCCATCTATCTACAATCAACATAAACAAGCAAGATACTATCAGGGACTAAGTTCATGATAAATTTAAGTTCAATTAATCATATTACTTAAGAACTCCCACTTAGATAGACATCCCTCTAATCTTCTAAGTGATCACGTGATCCAAATCAACTAAACCATGTCCGATCATCACGTGAGATGGAGTAGTTTCATTGGTGAACGTCACTATGTTGATCATATCTACTATATGATTCACGCTCGACCTTTCGGTCTCCGTGTTCCGAGGCCATATCTGTATATGCTTGGCTCGTCAAGTATAACCTGAGTATTCCGCGTGTGCAACTGTTTTGCACCCGTTGTATTTAAATGTAGAGCCTATCACACCCGATCATCACGTGGTGTCTCAGCACGAAGAACTTTCGCAACGGTGCATACTCAGGGAGAACACTTCTTGATAATTTAGTGAGAGATCATCTTATAATGCTACCGTCAATCAAAGCAAGATAAGATGCATAAGAGATAAACATCATATGCAATCAATATAAGTGATATGATATGGCCATCATCATCTTGTGCTTGTGATCTCCATCTTCGAAGCACCGTTGTGATCACCATCGTCACCGGCGCGACACCTTGATCTCCATCGTAGCATCGTTGTCGTCTCGCCAATCTTATGCTTCCACGACTATCGCTACCGCTTAGTGATAAAGTAAAGCATTACATCGCGATTGCATTGCATACAATAAAGCGACAACCATATGGCTCCTGCCAGTTGCCGATAACTCGGTTACAAAACATGATCATCTCATATAATAAAATTTAGCATCATGTCTTGACCATATCACATCACAACATGCGCTGCAAAAATAAGTTAGACGTCCTCTACTTTGTTGTTGCAAGTTTTACGTGGCTGCTACGGGCTTAAGCAAGAACCAATCTTACCTACGCATCAAAACCACAACGATAGTTTGTCAAGTTGGTGCTGTTTTAACCTTCGCAAGGACCGGGCGTAGCCACACTCGGTTCAACTAAAGTTGGAGAAACTGTTGCCCGCAAGCCACCTATGTGCAAAGCACGTCGGGAGAACCGGTCTCACGTAAGCGTACGCGTAATGTCGGTCCGGGTCGCTTCGTCCAACAATACCGCCGAACCAAAGTATGACATACTGGTAAGCAGTATGACTTATATCGCCCACAACTCACTTGTGTTCTACTCGTGCATATAACATCAACATATAAAACCTAGGCTCGGATGCCACTGTTGGGGAACGTAGTAATTTCAAAAAATTTCCTACGCACACGCAAGATCATGGTGATGCATAGCAACGAGAGGGGAGAGTGTTGTCTACGTACCCTCATAGACCGAAACGGAAGCGTTAACACAACGTAGAGGAAGTAGTCGTACGTCTTCCCGATCTGACCGATCCAAGCACCGTTACTCCGGCACCTCCGAGTTCTTAGCACACGTACAGCTCGATGACGCTCCCTGGGCTCTGATCCAGCAAAGCTTCGGGGATGAGTTCCGTCAGCACGACGGCGTGGTGACGATGATGATGTTCTACCGACGCAGGGCTTCGCCTAAGCACTACAACGATATGATCGAGGTGGAATATGGTGGCAGGGGGCACCGCACACGGCTAAGGAACGATCACGAGGATCAACTTGTGTGTCCTAGGGTGCCCCCCGCCTCCGTATATAAAGGATCCAAGGGGGGGTGCGGCCGGCCCTAGAGGAGGCGCGCAGGAGGAGTCCTACTCCTACCGGGACTCCCCTCCCGTTCCTTGTCCAAATAGGAGAGAGGGAAGGAGAGAAGGAAAGGGGGGGGGCGCCGCCCCTCCCTCCTTGTCCAATTCGGACTAAGGGGAGAGGGGGCACGCGGCCTGCCCTGGCAGCCCCTTCCTCTTCTCCACTTTAGGCCCATGAGGCCCATTAACCTCCCGGGGGGTTCCGGTAACCCCCCGGTGCTCCGGTTTTATCCGAAACTTCCCCGGAACGCTTCCGGTGTCCGAATATAGTCGTCCAATATATCATCTTTATGTCTCGACCATTTCGAGACTCCTCGTCATGTCCGTGATCACATCCGGGACTCCGAACAAACTTCGGTACATCAAAAATGCATAAACTCATAATAACTGTCATCGTAACTTTAAGCGTGCGGACCCTACGGTTCAAGAACAATGTAGACATGACCGAGACACGTCTCCGGTCAATAACCAATAGCGGGACCTGGATGCCCATATTGGCTCCTACATATTCTACGAAGATCTTTATCGGTCAGACCGCATAACAACATACGTTGTTCCCTTTGTCATCGGTATGTTACTTGCCCGAGATTCGATCGTCGGTATCCAATACATAGTTTAATCTCGTTACCGGCAAGTCTCTTTACTCGTTCCGTAATACATCATCTCACAACTAACATATTAGTTGTAATGCTTGCAAGGCTTATGTGATGTGCATTACCGAGAGGGCCCAGAGATACCTCTCCGACAATCGGTGTGACAAATCCTAATCTCGAAATACGCCAACCCAACATGTACCTTTGGAGACACCTGTAGAGCTCCTTTATAATCACCCAGTTACGTTGTGACGTTTGGTAGCACACAAAGTGTTCCTCCGGCAAACGGGAGTTGCATAATCTCATAGTCATAGGAACATGTATAAGTCATGAAGAAAGCAATAGCAACATACTAAACGATCGGGTGCTAAGCTAATGGAATGGGTCATGTCAATCAGATCATTCAACTAATGATGTGATCTCGTTAATCAAATAACAACTCTTTGTTCATGGTTAGGAAACATAACCATCTTTGATTAACGAGCTAGTCAAGTAGAGGCATACTAGTGACACTCTGTTTGTCTATGTATTCACACATGTATCATGTTTCCGGTTAATACAATTCTAGCATGAATAATAAACATTTATCATGATATAAGGAAATAAATAATAACTTTATTATTGCCTCTAGGGCATATTTCCTTCAATCTCGTGGATACAGAAAGTTACGGTGGTGGAATTAGGGTTTTGGCTCCATATCTGGTAGTTTGGGGGTACGTAGGTATATATAGGAGGAAGGAGTACGTCGGTGGAGCAATAGGGGCCCCACGAGGGTGGAGGGTGCGCCCAGGGGGGTAGGCGCGCCCCCTACCTCGTGGCCTCCTGGTTGATGTCTTGACGTAGGGTCCAAGTCCTCTGGATCATGTTCGTTCTGAAAATCACGTTCCCAAAGGTTTCATTTCGTTTGGACTCTGTTTGATATTCTTTTTCTGCGAAACTCTAAAATAGGCAAAAAAAACAGCAATTCTGGGCTGGGCCTCCGGTTAATAGGTTAGTCCCAAAAATAATATAAAAGTGTATAATAAAGCTCAATAATGTCCAAAACAGAATATAATATAGCATGGAACAATAAAAAATTATAGATACGTTGGAGACGTATCACTTCACACCTTGCAACACAGGCAAGAACTCCTTCTTTGACTGTTCCATTTTGAACTACTTCAAAATCTTGTCAAGGTATGTACTCATTGAAATATATATCAAGCGTCTTGATTTATCTCTATAGATCTTGATGCTCAATATGTAAGTAGCTTCACCGAGGTCTTTCTTTGAAAAATTCCTTTCAAACACTCCTTTATGCTTCCCAGAAAATTCTACATCATTTCCGATCAACAATATGTCATTCACATATACTTACCAGAAAGGTTGTAGTGCTGCCACTCACTTTCTTGTAAATACAGGCTTCACCGCAAGTCTGTATAAAACCATATGCTTTGATCACTTTATCAAAGCATATATTCCAACTCCGAGATGCTTGCACCAGCCCATATATGGATCGCTGGAGCTTGCACACTTTGTTAGCACCTTTTGGATTGAAAAAACCTTCTTGTTGCATCATATAAAACTCTTCTTTAAGAAATCCATTAAGGAATGTAGTTTTGACATCCATTTGCCATATTTCATAAAATGTGGCAATTGCTAACATGATTTGGACAGACTTAAGCATTGCTACGAGTGAGAAAATCTCATCGTAGTCAACATCTTGAACTTGTCAAAAACCTTTTGCGACAATTCGAGCTTTGTAGATAGTAACACTACTATCAGCGCCTGTCTTCATCTTGAAGATCCATTTCTTCTTAATGGCTCACCGATCATCGGGCAAGTCAATCAAAGTCCATACTTTGTTCTTTATACATGGATCCCATCTCAGATTTCATGGCCTCAAGCCATTTTGCGGAATCTGGGCTCATGATCGCTTCCTCATAGTTGTAGGTTCGTCATGGTCAAGTAAGATGACCTCCAGAACAGGATTATCGTACCACTCTGGTGCGGAACGTACTCTGGTTGACCTACGAGATTCGGTAGTAACTTGATCTGAAGTTTCATGATCATCATCATTAACTTCCTCACTAATTAGTGTAGGCATCACCGGAACTGATTTCTGTGATGAAGTACTTTCCAATTCGGGAGAAGGTACAATTACCTCATCAAGTTCTAGTTTCCTCCCACTCACTTCTTTTGACAGAAACTCTTTCTCTAGAAAGGATCCACTCTTAACAGCAAAGATCTTGCCTTCGGATCTGTGATAGAAGGTGTACTCAACAGTTTCTTTTGGGTATCCTATGAAGACGCACTTCTCCGATTTGGGTTTGAGCTTATCAGGCTGAAACTTTTTCACATAAGCATCGCAACCCCAAACTTTAAGAAATGACAGCTTAGGTTTCTTGCTAAACCACAGTTCATATGGTGTCATCTCGATGGATTTTTAGACGGTGCCCTATTTAACGTGAATGCAGCTGTCTCTAATGCATAACCCCAAAACGATAGTGATAAATCGGTAAGAGACATCGTAGATCGCACCATATCTAATAAAGTACGGTTATGTCATTCAGACACACCATTACGCTGTGGTGTTCTAGGTGGCGTGAGTTGCGAAACTATTCCACATCGTTTCAGATGAAGACCAAACTTGTAACTCAAATATTCGTCTCCGCGATCAGATCGTAGAAACTTTATTTTCTTGTTACGATGATTTTCCACTTCACTCTGAAACTCTTTGAACTTTTCAAATGTTTCAGACTTATG
This sequence comes from Triticum urartu, assembly GCF_056163025.1. Classification (NCBI taxonomy): domain Eukaryota; kingdom Viridiplantae; phylum Streptophyta; class Magnoliopsida; order Poales; family Poaceae; genus Triticum; species Triticum urartu. The sequence continues at coordinate 121,232,002 of NC_141875.1, read as the reverse complement.
TTTCATCAAGTAGATATACCCATATCTGCTCAAATCATTTGTGAAGGTCGGAAAATAACGATACCCGCCGCGAGCCTCAACAATCATCGGACTGTATACATCGGTATGTATTATTTCCAATAAGTCAGTGGGTCGCGCCATTGTTCCGGAGAACGGAGTCTTAGTCATCTTTCCCATGAGGCATGGTTCGCAAGTATCAAGTGATTCATAATCAAGTGATTCCAAAAGCCCATCAGCATGGAGTTTCTTCATGCACTTTACACCAATATGACCTAAACGGTAGTGCCACAAATAAGTTGTACCATCATTATTAACTTTGCATCTTTTGGCTTCAATATTATGAATATGTGTATCGCTACGATCGAGATTCAATAAACCATTTATTTTAAGTGTATGACCATAGAAGGTTTTATTCATGTAAACAGAACAACAATTATTCTTTGACTTAAATGAATAACCATATTGCAATAAACATGATCCAATCATATTATGCTCAAAGAAAACACCAAATAACATTTATTTAGGTTCAACACTAATCCCGAAGGTAGAGGGAGTATGCGATGGTGATCTTATCAACCTTGGAATCTCTTCCAACACACATCGTCACTTTGCCCTCAACTAGTCTCTGTTCATTTTGTAACTCCTGTTTCGAGTTACTAATCTTAGCAACTGGATCGGTATCAAATACCTAGGGGCTACTATGAACACTACTAAAGTACACATCAATAATCTGTATATCAAATATACCTTTGTTCACTTTGCCATCCTTCTTATCCGCCAAGTATTTGGGGTAGTTTCGCTTCCAGTGACCATTTCCTTTGCAGTAGATGAAGAAATATGCCCTAGAGGCAATAATAAAGTTATTATTTATTTCCTTATTTAATGATAAATGTTTATTATTCATGCTAGCATTGTACTAACCGAAAACTTAGTACATGTGTGAATACATAGACAAACAGAGTGTCACTAGTTTGCCTCTACTTGACTAGCTCGTTGAATCAATGATGGTTATGTTTCCTAACCGTAGACATGAGTTGTCATTTGATTAACGGGATCACATCATTAGAGAATGATGTGATTGACTTGACCCATCCGTTAGCTTAGCACGATGATCGTTTAATTTGTTGCTATTGCTTTCTCCATAGCTTATACATGTTCCTATGATGTGAGATCATGCAACTCCCGAATACCGGAGAACACTTTGTGTGCTACAAAATGTCACAACGTAACTGCGTGATCATAAAGGTGCTCTACAGGTGTCTCCGATGGTGTTTGTTGAGTTGGCATAGATCGAGATTAGGATTTGTCATTCCGATTGTCGGAGAGGTATCTCTGGGCCCTCTCGGTAATGCACATCACTATAAGCCTTGCAAGCAATGTGACTAATGAGTTAGTTGCGGGATGATGCATTACGGAACGAGTAAAGAGACTTGCCGGTAACGAGATTGAACTAGGTATTGAGATACCGACGATCGAATCTTGGGCAAGTAACATACCGATGACAAAGGGAACAACGTATGTTGTTATGCGGGTTGACCGATAAAGATCTTCATAGAATATGTAGGAGCCAATATGAGCATCCAGGTTCCTCTATTTGTTATTGACCGGAGTCATGTCTCAGTCATGTCTACATAGTTCTCAAACCCGTAGGGTCCGCACGCTTAACATTCGGTGACGATCGGTATTACGAGTTTATGTGTTTTGATGTACCGAAGATAGTTCGGAATCCCAGATGTGATCACAAACATGATGAGGAGTCTCGAAATGGTCGAGACATAAAGATTGATATATTGGACGGCTATATTCGGACACCAGAAGTATTCCGGGTGATTTCGGAGAAAATCGGAGTCCCGGAGGGGTTACCGGAACCCCCCGGGGAAGTATTGGGCCTTAGTGGGCCTAAGGGGAGAGAGAGGGCAGCAGCCCAGGAGGTGGCACCCCCCAAGGGGAGGGGGGCGCGACCCCTCTTTCCCTCTCCCTCTCCCTCTCTTTCCTTCCCCCTTCCTAGTAGGACTAGGAAAGGATGAATCCTACTCCTACTAGGAGGAGGATTCCTGCTCTCCTTGGGCGCCACTAGGGCCGGCCGGCCTCCCCCTTGCTCCTTTATATACGGGGGCAGGGGGGCACCCTAGGACACACAAGTTGATTGTTTCAAGCCGTGTGCGGTGCCCTCTTCCACCATATTCCACCTCGGTCATATCGTTGCAGTGTTTAGGTGAAACCCTGCGCCGGTAACTTCATCATCACCGTCATCACGCCGTTGTGCTGACGAAGCTCTCCCTTGAAGTTCTACTGGATCGTGAGTTTGTGGGACGTCATCGAGCCGAACGTGTGCAGATCGCGGAGGTTCCGTACGTTCGGTACTAGGATCGGTCGATCGTGAAGACGTACGACTATATCAACCGCGTTGTCATAACGCTTCCGCTTATGGTCTACGAGGGTACGTGGACAACACTCTCCCCTCTCGTTGCTATGCATCACCATGATCTTGCATGTGCGTAGGATTTTTTTTGAAATTGCTACGTTCCCCAACAGTGGTATTAGAGCAAGGTTTATGCGTAGATGTTATATGCACGAGTAGAACACAAAGGAGTTGTGGGCGTGGGTATATACATATTGCTTGACGTCACTAGTTGATTCTTGATTCGGCGGTATTGTTGGATGAAGCGTCCCAGACCGACATTACACGTATGCTTACACGAGGCTGGTTCTCCGACGTGCTTCGCACACAGGTGGCTGGTGGGTGTCAGTTTCTCCAACTTTAGTTGAATCGGATTCAATGAACAAGGTTCTTTCTGAAGATCAAAAAGCAATCACTATACCGCGTTGCGGTTTTTGATGCGTAGGTAAGAACGGTTCTTGCTCAGCCCGTAGCAGCCACGTAAAACTTGTAACAACAAAGTAGAGGACATCTAACTTGTTTTTGCAGGGCATGCTGTGATGTGATATGGTCAAGACATGATGCTAAATTTTATTGTATGATATGATCATGTTTTGTAATAGAGTTATCGGCAACTGGCAGGAGCCATATGGTTGTCGCTTTATTGTATGAAATGCAATTGCCATGTAATTGCTTTACTTTATCACTAAGCGGTAGCGATAGTCGTAGAAGCAATAGTTGGCGAGACGACAACGATGCTACGATGGAGATCAAGGTGTTGCACTGGTGACGATGATGATCATGACAGTGCTTTGGAGATGGAGATCAAAGGCACAAGATGATGATGGCCATATCATATCACTTATATTGATTGCATGTGATGTTTATCCTTTATGCATCTTATTTTGCTTAGATCGACAGTAGCATTATAAGATGATCTCTCACTAAATTTCAAGGTACAAGTGTTCACCCTGAGTATGCACCATTGCTACAGTTCGTCGTGCCGAGAAACCACGTGATGATCGGGTGTGATAAGCTCTACGTTCACATACAATGGGTGCAAGCCAGTTTTGCACATGCAGAATACTCGGGTTAAACTTGACGAGCCTAGCATATGTAGATATGGCCTCGGAACACTGAGACCGAAAGGTCGAGCGTGAGTCATATAGTAGATATGATCAACATAGTGATGTTCACCATTGAAAACTACTCCATCTCACGTGATGATCGGACATGGTTTAGTTGATATGGATCACGTGATCACTTAGATGATTAGAGGGATGTCTACCTAAGTGGGAGTTCTTAAGTAATACGATTAATTGAACTTTAAATTTATCATGAACTTAGTCCTGGTAGTATTAGCATATCTATGGCATAGATCAATAGCTCGCGTTTAGCTCCCCTATTTTATTTTTGATATGTTCCTGGAGAAAACTAAGTTGAAAGATGTTAGTAGCAATGATGCGGATTGGATCCGTGATCTGAGGATTATCCTCATTGCTACACAGAAGAATTATGTCCTTGATGCACCGCTAGGTGATAGACCGAATGCAGAAGCAGATGCAGACGTTCTGAATGTTTGGCAAGATCGATATGATGACTACTTGATAGTTTAGTGCACCATGCTTTACGGCTTAGAATCAGGGCTTCAAAGACATTTTGAACGCCGCGGAGCATATGAGATGTTCCAAGAGTTGAAATTAGTATTTCAAACTCATGCCCGTGTCGAGAGGTATGAGACCTCTGACAGTACTTTACCTACAAGATGGAGGAGAATAGCTCAACCAATGAGCATGTGCTCAGATTGTCTGAGTACTACAATTGCTTGAATCAAGTGGGAGTTAATCTTCCAGATAAGATAGTAATGGATAAAGTTCTCTAGTCACTATCATCAAGTTACTAGAACTTAGTGATGAACTATAATATGCAAGGGATGACGAAAATGATTCCCGAGCTCTTCGTGATGCTGAAATCAACGAAGGTAGAAATCAAGAAAAGCATCAAATGTTGATGGTTGACAAAACCACTAGTTTCAAGGGCAAGGGAAAGAAAGGGAACTTCAAGAAGAATGGCAAGCAAGTTGCCACTCCCGTGAAGAAGCCCAAAGCTAGACCCAAGCCTGAAACTGAGTGCTTCTACTGCAAAGGAAATGGTCACTGGAAGTGGAACTGCCCTAGATACTTGGCGGATAAGAAGGATGGCAAAGTGAACAAAGGTATATTTGATATACATGTTATTGATGTGTACTTTACTAGTGTTTATAGCAAACCCCTCGGTATTTGATACTAGTTCATTTGCTAAGAGTAGTAACTCGAAACGGGAGTTGCAAAATAAACAAAGACTAGTTAAGGACGAGGTGATGATGTGTGTTGGAAATGATTCCAAGGTTGATAAGATCACCATCGCACACTCCCTTTACCTTCGGGTTTAGTGTTGAACCTAAAATAAATGTTATTCGGTGTTTGCATTGAGCATAATATGATTGGATCATGTTTATTGCAATACATTTATTCATTTAAAGTCAAAGAATAATTGTTATTCTATTTACATGAATAAAACCTTCTGTGGTCATACACCCAAGGTGAATGGTCTATTGAATCTCAATCATAGTGATACACATATTCATAATATTGAAGCCAAAAGATGCAAAGTTAATAATGATAGTGCAACCTATTTGTGGCACCACCGTTTAGGTCATATTGGTGTAAAGCGCATGAAGAAACTCCATGCTGATGGGCTTTTGGAATCACTTGATTATGAATAACTTGATGCTTGCGAACCATGCCTCATGGGCAAGATGACTAAGACTTTGTTCTTCGGAACAATGGAGCGAGCAACTGACTTATTGGAAATAATACATACAGATGTATGCGGTCTAATGAGTGTTGAGGCTCGCAACAGGTATCATTATTTTCTGACCTTCAGAGATGATTTGAGCAGATATGGGTATATCTACTTGATAAAACATAAGTCTGAAACATTTGAAAAGTTCAAATAATTTCAGAGTGAAGTGGAAAAACATCATAAACAGAAAATAAAGTTTCTAAGATCTAATCGCGGAGACAAATATTTAAGTTACGAGTTTGGTCTTCAACTAAAACAATGTGGAATAGTTTCACAAATTCATGCCACCTGGAACACCATAACATAATGGTGTGTCCGAACGTCATAACCATACTTTATTGGATATACTGCAATCTATGATGTCTCTTACCGATTTACCACTATCGTTTTGGGGTTATGCATTAGAGACAGCTACATTCACGTTAAATAGGGCACCGTCTAATCCGTTGAGACGACACCGTATGAACTATGGTTTGGCTAGAAACCTAAGCTGTTATTTCTTAAAGTTTAGGGTTGTGATGCTTATGTAAAAAAGTTTCAGCCTAATAAGCTCAAACCCAAATCGGAAAAGTGCGTCTTCATAGGATACCCAAAAGAAACTATTGGGTACACCTTCTATCATAGATCCAAAAGGCAAGATCTTTGTTGCTAAGAGTGGATCCTTTCTAGAGAAGAAGTTTCTCTCAAAAGAAGTGAGTGGGAGGAATGTAGAACCTGATGAGGTAATTGTACCTTCTCCCAAATCGGAAAGTAGTTCATCACAGAAATCAGTTCTAGTGATTTCTATGCCAATTAGTGAGGAAGCTAATGATGATGATCATGAAACTTCAGATCAAGTTACTACCGAACCTCGTAGGACAACCAGAATATGGTCCGCACCAGAGTGGTACGGTAATCCTTTTTGGAAGTCATGTTACTAGACCATGACGAACCTACGAACTATGAGGAAGCAATGATGAGCCAAGATTCCGCGAAATGGCTTAAGGCCATGAAATCTGAGATGGGATCCATATATAAAGAACAAAGTATGGACATTGATTGACTTGCCCAATGATTGGCGAGCCATTGAGAATAAATGGATCTTCAAGAGGAAGACGGGCACTGATAGTAGTGTTACTATCTACAAAGCTCGAATTGTCGCAAAAAGATTTTTGACAAGTTCAAGGTGTTGACTACGATGAGATTTTCTCACTCGTATCGATGCTTAAAAGTCTGTTCGAATCATGTTAGCAGTTGCCGCATTTTATGAAATCTGGCAAATGATATCAAAACAACATTCCTTAATGGATTTCTTAAAGAAGAGTTGTATATGATGCAACAAGAAGGTTTTGTCAATCCTAAAGGTGCTAACAAAATGTGCAAGCTCCAGCGATCCATTTATGGACTGGTGCAAGCCTCTCGGAGTTGGAATATACGCTTTGATAGTGTGATCAAAGCATATGGTTTTATACAGACTTGCGGTGAAGCCTGTATTTACAAGAAAGTGAGTGGGAGCACTAAAACCTTTCTGATAAGTATATGTGGATGACATATTGTTGATCGAAAATGATGTGGAATTTTTTTGGAAAGCATAAAGGAGTGTTTGAAAGGAGTTTTTCAAAGAAAGACCTCGGTGAAGCTACTTACATATTGAGCATCAAGATCTATAGAGATAGATCAAGACGCTTGATATATTTTTCAATGAGTACATACCTTGACAAGATTTTGAAGTAGTTCAAAATGGAAACAGTCAAAGAAGGAGTTCTTGCCTGTGTTGCAAGGTGTGAATTTGAGTAAAGACTCAAAACCCGACCATGGCAGAAAATATAAAGAGAATGAAAAGTCATTCCCTATGCCTCATTCATAGGTTCTATAAAGTATGCCATGCTGTGTACCAGTCCTACTGTATACCTTAGCATGATTTTGGCAAGGGAGTACAATAGTGATCTAGTAGTAGATCACTGGACAGTGGTCAAAATTATCCTTAGTGGAATAAGGATATGTTTCTCGATTATGGAGGTGACAAAAGGTTCGTCGTAAAGGGTTACGTCGATGCAAGTTTTGACACTGATCCAGATGACTCTAAGTCTCAATCTGGATACATATTGAAAGTGGGAGCAATTAGCTAGAGTAGCTCTATGCAGAGCATTGTTGACAAAGAAATCTGCAAAATACATATGGATCTGAATATGGCAGACCCGTTCACTAAACTTATCTCACAAGGAAAACATGATCACACCTTATTACTCTTTGGGTGTTAATCACATGGCGACGTGAACTAAGATTACTGACTCTAGTAAACCCTTTGAGTGTTGGTCACATGGCGATGTGAACTATGGTGTTAATCACATGGTGATGTGAACTATTGGTGTTAAATTACATGGTGATGTGAACTAGATTATTGACTCTAGTGCAAGTGGGAGACTGAAGGAAATATGCCCTAGAGGCAATAATAAAGTTATTATTTATTTCCTTATTTCATGATAAATGTTTATTATTCATGCTAGAATTGTATTAATCGGAAACTTAGTACATGCGTGAATACATAGACAAACAGAGTGTCACTAGTTTGCCTCTACTTGACTAGCTCGTTGAATCAATGATGGTTATGTTTTTGTCAACCATCAACACTTGATGCTTTTCTTGATTTCTACCTTCGCCGATTTCAGCATTGTCAAGAGCTCGGGGAATCGTTTTTGTCACCCCTTGCATATTATAGTTCATCATGAAGTTCCAGTAACTTGGTGATAGTGACTAGAGAACTCTGTCAATCACTATCTTATCTGGAAGATTAACTCCCACTTGATTCAAGCAATTGTAGTGCTCAGACATTCTGAGCACAAGCTCACTGGTTGAGCTATTCTCCTCCATCTTGTAGGCAAAGTATTTGTCAGAGGTCTCATACCTCTCGACTCAGGCATGAGTATGAAATACAAATTTTAGCTCTTGGAACATGTTATATGTTCCATGGCGTTCAAAATGTTTTTGAAGTCCCGGTTCTAAGCCGTAAAGCATGGTGCACTAAAATATCAAGTAGTCATCATACCGAGCTTTGCCAAACGTTCATAACGTCTGCATCTGGTCCTGTAATAGGTCCGTGCTACCTCTTCAACACTGCGTTGGTTTTCTCTTGAAGAGGAAAGGGTGGTGCAGTAAAGCAGCGTAAGTATTTCCCTCAGTTTTTGAGAACCAAGGTATCAATCCAGTAGGAGACCACGCGCGAGTCATCTCGTACCTACACACACAAATAAGAACCTCACAACCAACGCGATAAAGGGGCTGTCAATCCCTTCACGGCCACTGCAAGAGTGAGATCTGATAGAGACAATAATAATAAGATAAATATTTTTGGTATTTTTATGATATAGATTGAAAGTAAAGATTGCAAAATAAAATAGATGGAAACTTATATGATGGAGAATAGACCCGGGGGCCATAGGTTTCACTAGTGGCTTCTCTCAAGATAGCATAAGTATTACGGTGGGTGAACAAATTACTGTCGAGCAATTGATAGAAAAGCGAATAATTATGAGAATATCCAGGTATGATCATGTATATAGGCATCACGTCCGCGACAAGTAGACCGAAACGATTCTGCATCTACTACTATTACTCCACACATCGACCGCTATCTAGCATGCATCTAGAGTATTATGTTCATAAGAACAGAGTAATGCCTTAAGCAAGATGACATGATGTAGAGGGATAAACTCATGCAATATGATATAAACCCCATCTTTTTATCCTCGATGGCAACAATACAATACATGTTGTTTCCCTTTCTGTCACTGGGATCGAGTACCGCAAGATTGAACCCAAAGCTAAGCACTTCTCCCATTGCAAGAAAGATCAATCTAGTAGGCCAAACCAAACTGATAATTCGAAGAGACTTGCAAAGATAAACCAATCATACATAAAAGAATTCAGAGAAGATTCAAATATTGTTCATAGATAAACTTGATCATAAACCCACAATTCATCGGATCTTGACAAAGACACCACAAAAGAAGATTACATCGAATAGATCTCCAAGAGAATCGAGGAGAACTTTGTATTGAGATCCAAAGAGAGAGAAGAAGCCATCTAGCTACTAGCTATGGACCCGAAGGTCTGAGGTAAACTACTCACATGTCACCGGAGAGGCCATGGAGTTGATGTAGAGGCCCTCCGTGATCGATGCCCCCTCCGGCGGAGCTTCAGAAAAGGCCCCAAGATGGGATCTCTTGGGTACAGAAGGTTGCGGCGGTGGAAATAAGGTTTCGTGGTGCTCCGGGATGTTTGGGGGGGTATATGGATATATATAGGAGGAAGAAGTACGTCGGTGGAGCAATGAGGGGCCTACAAGGATGGAGGGCGCGCCTAGGGGGGTGGGCGCGCCCCCCTACCTTGTGGCCGCCTCGTTGATTGCTTGACGTCCACTCCAAGTCTCCTGGATCACGTTTGTTCCAAAAATAACGCTCCCGAAGGTTTCATTCCGTTTGATATTCCTTTTCGGGAAACTCTAAAATAGGCAAAAAACAACAATTTGGGTTGGGCCTCCGGTTAATAGGTTAGTCCCAAAAATATAATAAAAGTGTAAAAATAAGCCCATTAACATCCAAAATAGATAATATAATAGCATGGAGCAATCAAAAATTATAAATACGTTGGAGACGTATCAAGCATCCCCAAGCTTAATTCCTGCTCGTCCTCGAGTAGGTAAATGATAAAAACATAATTTTTGATGTGGAATGCTTCCTAACATATTTCTGAATGTAATTTTTATTTATTGTGGCATGTGATACGTCTCCAACGTATCTATAATTTTTGATTGTTCCATGCTATATTATATTCTGTTTTGGACATTATTGGGCTTTATTATACACTTTTATATTATTTTTGGGACTAACCTATTAACCGGAGGCCCAACCCAGAATTGCTATTTTTTTTGCCTATTTTAGGGTTTCGCAGAAAAAGAATATCAAACGGAGTCCAAACGGAATGAAACCTTCGGGAACGTGATTTTCTGAACGAACATGATCCAGAGGACTTGGACCCTACGTTAAGACATCAACCAGGAGGCCACGAGGTAGGGGGCGCGCCTACCCCCCTGGGCATGCCCTCCACCCTCGTGGGCCCCCTGTTGCTCCACCGATGTACTCCTTCCTCCTATATATACCTACGTACCCCCAAACTACCAGATATGGAGCCAAAACCCTAATTCCACCACCGTAACTTTCTGTATCCACGAGATCCCATCTTGGGGCCTGTTCCGGAGTTCCACCGGAGGGGGCATCGATCACGGAGGGCTTCTACTGTTCTACATCAACATCATAGCCCTTCTGATGAAGTGTGAGTAGTTTACCTCAGACCTACGGGTCCATAGTTATTAGCTAGATGGCTTCTTCTCTCTTTTTGGATCTCAATACAAAGTTCTCCCCCTCTCTTGTGGAGATCTATTCGATGTAATCTTCTTTTGCGATGTGTTTGTTGAGACCGATGAATTGTGGGTTTATGACCAAGTTTATCTATGAACAATATTTGAATCTTCTCTGAATTCTTTTATGTATGATTGGTCATCTTTGCAAGTCTCTTCAAATTATCAATTTGGTTTGGCCTACTAGATTGATCTTTCTTGCAATGTGAGAAGTGCTTAGCTTTGGGTTCAATCTTGCGGTGTCCTTTCCCAGTAACAGTAGGGGCAGCAAGGCACGTATTGTATTGTTGCCATCGAGGATAACAAGATGGGGTTTATTTCATATTACATGAGTTTATCCCTCTACATCATGTCATCTTGCTTAAAGCGTTACTCTGTTCTCTTGAACTTAATACTCTAGATGCATGCTGGATAGTGGTCGATGTGTGGAGTAATAATAGTAGATGCAGGAAGGAGTCGGTCTACTTGTCTCGGACGTGATGCCTATATACATGATCATACCTAGATATTCTCATAACTATGCTCAATTCTGTCAATTGCTCAACAGTAATTTGTTTACCCGCCGTGAATACTTATGCTGTCGAGAGAAGCCACTAGTGAAACCTATGGCCCCTGGGTCTATCTTCCATCATATTAATCTTCCAATACCTAGTTCTTTCTATTGACTTTTATTTTACTTTGCATCTTTATCATAAAAATACCAAAAATATTATCTTATCATATCTATCAGATCTCACTCTCGTAAGTGACCGTGTAGGGATTGACAACCCCTTATCGCGTTGGTTGTGAGGATTTATTTGTTTGTGTAGGTACGAGGGACTCGTGTGTGGCCTCCTACTGGATTGATACCTTGGTTCTCAAAATCTGAGGGAAATACTTACGCTACTCTGCTGCATCACCCTTTCCTATTCAAGGGAAAACCAACGCAAGTGCTCAAGAGGTAGCAACATGAATGTTCAGATCCGAAAGATTCAAGATAAAAGTTTAGTATTGACATAGAAATAATAATACTTCAAGCATACTAACTAAACAATCATATCTTCTCAAAATAACATGGCCAAAGAAAGTTATCCCTACAAAATCATATAGTCTGGCTATGCTCTATCTTCATCACACAAAATATTAAATCATGCACAACCCCGATGACAAGCCAAGCAATTGTTTCATACTTTTGATGTTCTCAAACTTTTTCAATCTTCACGCAATATATGAGCGTGAGCCATGGATATAGCACTATGGTGGAATAGAATGGTGGTTGTGGAGAAGACAAAAAAGGAGAAGATAGTCTCACATCAACTAGGCGTATCAACGGGCTATGGAGATGCCCATCAATAGATATCAATGTGAGTGAGTAGGGATTGCCATGCAACGGATGCACTAGAGCTATAAGTGTATGAAAGCTCAAAAAAGAAACTAAGTGGGTGTGCATCCAACTTGCTTGCTCACAAAGACCTAGGGCAATTTGAGGAAGCCCATCATTGGAATATACAAGCCAAGTTCTATAATGTAAAATTCCCACTAGTTTATGAAAGTGACAACATAGGAGACTCTCTATCATGAAGATCATGGTGCTACTTTGAAGCACAAGTGTGGAAAAATGATAGTAACATTGTCCCTTCTCTCTTTTTCTCTAATTTTTTATTTGGGCCTTTTTTCTTTTGGCCTCTTTTCTCTTTTTTTATTTTTCGTCCGGAGTCTCATCCCGACTTGTGGGGGAATCATACTCTCCATCATCCTTTTCTCACTGGGACAATGCTCTAATAATGATGATCATCACACTTCTTTTTACTTACAACTCAAGAATTACGACTCAATACTTAGAACAAAATATGACTCTATGCGAATGCCTCCGGCAGTGTACCGAGTTATGCAATGAATCAAGAGTGACATGTATGAAAGAATTTTGAACGGTGGCTTTGCCACAAATACAATGTCAACTACATGATCATGCAAAGCAATATGACAATGATGAAGCGTGTCATAATAATGGAACGATGGAAAGTTGCATGGCTATATATATTGGAATGGCTATGGAAATGCCATGATAGGTAGGTATGGTGGCTGTTTGAGGAAGGTATATGGTGGGTTTATGGTACCGGCAAAAGTTGCGCGATACTAGAGAGGCTAGCAAATGTGGAAGGGTGAGGGTGTGTATAATCCATGGACTCAACATTAGTCCTAAAGAACTCACATACTTATTGCAAAAATCTATTAGTTATCGAAACAAAGTACTACACGCATGCTCCTAGGGGGATAGATTGGTAGGAAAAGACCATCGCTCGTCCCCGACCACCACTCATAAGGAAGGCAATCAATAAATAAATCATGCTCCGACTTCATCACATAACGGTTCACCATACGTGCATGCTACGGGAATCACAAACTTCAACACAAGTATTTCTTAAATTCACAACTAATCAACTAGCATGACTCTAATATCACCATCTCCATATCTCAAAACAATCATCAAGTATCAAACTTCTCTTAGTATTCAATGCACTTATATGAAAGTTTTATTATTGCCATGTTGTTCTAAAGGGCTCTCAAAATAATATAAGTGAAGCATGAGAGATCAATTATTTCTATAAAATAAAACCACCATCGTTCTACTATCATCTTTCAACTTATTTTTCTCTAGGAACATATCAAAAAATAAAACAGGGAGCTATACGCGAGCTATTGATCTACAACATAGATATGCAAAATACCATCAGGTACTAAGTTCATGATAAATTAAAGTTCAATTAATCATATTACTTAAGAACTCCCACTTAGATAGAAATCCCTCTAATCATATAAGTGATCATGTGATCCACATCAACTAAACCATGTCCGATCATCACGTGAGATGGAGTTGTTTTCAATGGTGAACATCACTATGTTGATCATATCTACTATATGATTCACGCTCGACCTTTCGGTCTCAGTGTTCCGAGGCCATATCTGCATATGCTATGCTCGACAAGTTTAACCCGAGTATTCTGCATGTGCAAAAGTGGCTTGCACCCGTTGTATGTGAACGTAGAGCTTATCACACCGGATCATCACGTGGTGTCTCAGCACGAAGAACTATCGCAACAATACATACTCAGGGAGAACACTTATACCTTGAAATTTTAGTAAGGGATCATCTCATAATGCTACCGTTGTACTAAGCAAATTAGATGCATAAAAGATAAACATCACATGCAATCAAAATATATGACATGATATGGCCATCATCATCTTGTGCCTTTGATCTTCATCTCCAAAGTACCGTCATGATCATCTTGATCTTTATCAACGTGGTGTCACATGGTCATCTCGCCAACTATTGCTTTTGCAACTATTGCTATCGCATAGCGATAAAGTAAAGCAATTATATGGCGCTTGCATCTTATGCAATAAAGAGACAACCATAAGGCTCCTGCAAGTTGCCGATAACTTCAACAAAACATGATCATCTCATACAACAATTTATATCTCGTCACGTCTTGACCATATCACATCACAATATGCCCTGCAAAAACAAGTTAGACGTCCTCTATTTTGTTGTTGCAAGTTTTACGTGGCTGCTACGGGCTTAGCAAGAACTGTTCTTATCTATGCATCAAAACCACAACGATTTTTCGTCAAGTGTGTTGTTTTAACATTCAACAAGGACCAGGCGTAGTTACACTCGATTCAACTAAATTTGGAGAAACAGACACCCACTAGCCACCTGTGTGGGAAGCATGGCGGTAGAACCAGTCACATGAACACGGTCATGTAATGTCGGTCTGGGCCGCTACATCCAACAATACTGCCGAATCAAAGTATGACATGCTGGTAAGAAGTATGACTACTATCGCCCACAACTCTTTGTGTTCTACTCGTGCATATAACATCTACGCATAGACCTGGCTCGGATGCCACTGTTGGGGAACGCAGTATTTCAAAAATTTGCCTACGATCGCGCAAGATCTATCTAGGAGAAGCATAGAAACGAGCGGGAAGAGTGAGTCCACATACCCTCGTAGACCGAAAGCGGAAGCGTTAAGTAACACGGTTGATGTAGTCGAACGTCTTCGCGATCTAACCGATCAAGTACCGAACGCACGGCACCTCCATGATCTGCCCACGTTCAGCTCAGTGACGTCCCTCGTACTCTTGATCCAACTGAGGCCGAGGGTGAGTTTCGTCAGCACGATGGCGTGTTGACGGTGATGATGAAGTTAGCGATGCAGGGCTTTGCGTAAGCACTACGACAATATGACCGAGGTGTAAAACTGCGGAGGGGGGCACCGCACACGGCTAAAGATCAACTTATGTGTCTATGGGGTGCCCCCTCCCCCGTATATAAATGAGGGGAGGAGGAGGGCCGGCCTCAAGGGGCGCACCCAAAGGGGGGATTTCTACTCCTAGTAGGAGTAGGTTTCCCCCTTTCCTAGTCCAAGTAGGAGAAGAAGGAAGGAGAGGGAAAAGGAGAAGGAAAGAGGGGGGCGCCCCCCTCCTAGTCCAATTCGGACCAACCCATGGGGGGCACACTGCCTCCCCTTGTGTCCCTTCTCTCCTTTCCACTCAAGCCCAATAAGGCCCAATACTTCCTCCGGTGAATTCCCGTAACTCCCCAGTTCTCCGAAAAATACCCGAATCATGCGGAACCTTTCCGATGTCCGAATATAGCCTTCCAATATATGAATCTTTACCTCTCGACCATTTCGAGACTCCTCGTCATGTCCGTGATCTCATCCGGGACTCCGAACAAACTTCGGTCATCAAATCATATAACTCATAATACAAATCATCATCGAACGTTAAGCGTGCGGACCCTACGGGTTCGAGAACTATGTAGACATGACTGAGACACACCACCAGTCAATAACCAATAGCAGAACCTGGATGCTCATATTGGTTCCTACATATTCTACGAAGATTTTTATCGGTCAAACCGCATAACAACATACGTTGTTCCCTTTGTCGTCAGTATGTTACTTGCCCGAGATTCGATCATCGGTATCATCATACCTAGTTCAATCTCGTCACCGGCAAGTCTCTTTACTCATTCCATAATGCATCATCCCGTGACTAACTTATTAGTCACATTGCTTGCAAGGCTCATAGTGATGTGCATTACTGAGAGGGCCCAGAGATACTTCTCCGATACATGGAGTGACAAATCCTAATCTCGATCTATGCCAACTCAACAAACACCATCGGAGACACCTGTAGAGCATCTTTATAATCACCTAGTTACGTTGTGACGTTTGATAGCACACTAAGTGTTCCTCCGGTATTCGGGAGTTACACAATCTCATAGTCATAGAAACATGTATAAGTCATGAAGAAAGTAATAGCAATAAACTAAACGATCATAGTGCTAAGCTAACGGATGGGTCTTGTCCATCACATCATTCTCTAATGATGTGATCCCGTTCATCAAATGACAACACATGTCTATGGTCAGGAAACTTAACCATCTTTGATTAGCGAGCTAGTTAAGTAGAGGCTTACTAGGGACACTCTGTTTTGTCTTTGTATTCACACATGTACTAAGTTTCTGGTTAATGAATAATAAACATTTATCATGATATAAGGAAATATAAATAACAACTTTATTATTGCCTCTAGGGTATATTTCCTTCAAGTACAAGAACACCGGTCTGTCCAATTCCACAATCACAAGCACACATCCATGTAATATCGCATTGTACAGGGCGAGTCACGTCTCAAGGAAATGTTGATCGATGCAACTTCTTTTTAACAATATCACCCCTCTTTATTCATGCGATAATAAGGTTACATCGTTTAAGAGACGAGTGATTTTTCCAGGGTTCTTCAAACCACTCATTACAGAAGACCTCTTAGACATGCTCGCAAATTTATGGACTGCACATTAGCCTCTCTATTACAACGCCCGAAAAGTTTTTTTTTGAAGTTACATGACATACGATAACAGTCATCAAACACCGCAGTAGCTGCTCCAAGAACCCTTCCTCCTTTTTGCAACAACAACTTTGTTGCATCTCACGGTGGCACAGTCTACCCTTCCTCCTTCCTGCGTGATATGAAAACGTTGATCGGTGCACGTTTTCTCTTTTACTATTTAGTTATGATTAGGGAGCACCGCCAACATTTTTTGCTCTTGTAAGAAGGAGTTAATTTCATTCCCTTCAACTTCTTTTTTTGAGAAATACACACCAGAAATTTATTAATTAATGGAAGAGTTAACACTACTC
Organism: Triticum urartu; assembly: GCF_056163025.1. Taxonomy (NCBI): domain Eukaryota; kingdom Viridiplantae; phylum Streptophyta; class Magnoliopsida; order Poales; family Poaceae; genus Triticum; species Triticum urartu. Next base: position 121,215,186 of record NC_141875.1, on the reverse strand, counting down.
GGGGGCTCCAAAAGCCAAACATGTCGGCTTGGCATAAGATCTAATGAGTTCCAAACAGTAGCATGAGCGTCTACATTTGATTCTCTAACTTCATGATTAAAGACAACTCCAGGAAAAGCCTTCTGTGTCTCTATAATCTCTCTGATGATCATAGCGTTTTCACCAAGACTCCCATCCACAATGCCAAACAACACCTAGGCAATCATAGGCAATCACCATCGAGTCAGATGCCTTGATCTTGAGCCAAGCATAAAGCCTCCCGATACGCAATCGCCTCCACACAATTTGAATCCAAAATGCATTCCATCACCAGCACTTTCATTCACTTCAACTTGGTTAAATGGCGTGCACCTCTTGCTGGGAGAGTGACGACATGCATAATCAAACTGCTGAAATTATTGGGCCTAGCACATTTATATTTCATAACAATTCCTAGACCAATCCTAGAGGCCCAGATGGCCCATTCATTCATGATAAAGGGAGTGAGGAAGTTTATTTCCATCTTGCAAATACACGGTGTGTTGGACCAATATACCCCCTCCGTTCCTAAATATATGATATTTTGATAGTTCAATTTGAACTACCAAAACGTCATATATTTAGGAATGGAGGGAGTATAATTGGTTTGTTCCTCCACACATCACTACGAGCTTGAGAAGGAGGACACATACAATATACCGTGAGATGCATCAAAGAGGAAGTTGATCACAAAAATTGCGACTTTGTAGGTGGAAACTGCAGAGTACTTGTCGCTCGCTATGAACTTCCACCAAATGACATATGGTGTTTACATCTTAAGAACGCAATATTGTTCACATACATCAATCAAACTATAAGTTTCCTTTCTCTCTCGATATTCCAGCTTGGAATTGTGGAAAATGCTGCGTACCGCCTATAATAGAGGCTATGTCCGCGAGATTTTTTAGATATTTTGAACAGTCATGGAAAATCCACACTATGCTTCGCCCATTCATTTTCAGTTGAGACATGTCGGGTCTTCCTCATCAGAAAGTCTGAAGCAGACACCCAGGGCAAACACTTCCCACGGACTCATTTTTCAACCCCCTAGTTCCTCTAGCTGCCCCCCTTCTTTGTGGACGAGCATGCTTGGAGCTCCACCATCCCATGTGACAATAAATCAAGACAACAGTAACGAACACACCCACTTGGAAGGATCCTTTTTCACTTCTTGCTGCACACGCAGATCTTCCTTTCTGTCGAATCAGCTGTAGAGTTCCACCACGTCCTATTTCCAATTCGATTGTAACCCATTGCTGCTGCATCTGCGGTGCTCAAATCAGGCAATCAGCCTATCTAATAACTACTCCCTCCGTCCGTAATATAAGAGTTTTTTAAGCTACTCCCTCCGTTCAAAAAAGCTTGTCCCAAACTTGTTTCGTAAATGGATGTATCTAGCACTAATTTGGTGCTAAATATATCCATTTAAGGGACAAATTTTTCGGACAGAGGAAGTACAGGCAGGAACGACCACGGGAACAGTACTAGACACTCGACAGTCGACACTGTCACTGTGGAAGGGACATGGAGTTATTTACCTATTTATATTTAACACTATAGTCCTGCCAGCTTAGGCAAGGCCTTGACAGATTACCTGAGTGAGGAGACAGAGGGCACCGTCTCACGTACCCGGCCTTTTGTGAAGCACCAGTGACAGCCATTGACTGTTCGGATTCACTGAATCTTGCAGGCATGCTCGCCGCTGATGGGAAAGACGGGCCGTTGGGGGCCCTGCGTACTCTGTGAGCGATGCACATGTGCATGCAGAGAAGAACTTGGTGAGGTCAAGTCATGCAACTAAATCTTACACACAACACTTGGCCTTGTTACTGAAGACCAGGCTCGACGCACGCGGCAAAGCACGTAACATTGTGGCATGTCGGCCGGGGGTCGTCCCTGCCATCTTGACCTCGGATCCGGAACTTCGCGTCGACGTCGTCAAGGAAGGCCACCAAACGGAACTACTTCACGGACGATCTTTTGCTGAACGATACATGCACGATAACTAATCCAATGGCCTAGGGCGGTCCAGGCTTGCCAATGGATGGTCCCTGGAGTAGTGTTGTGTATATTTCGGATAGCAAATGTCGTCTGCGTAGCACTTCTTGCCACCAAAACCGCCATCCGTGGACCTCTTCCCTTGTTCCAATTAGGCCATCATGTCCCATGCACCGACGCCATCATCAAGAGTAGTAAACGCCAGCTACCTCCTGGACAAGGACGCCATGCTCCTAAACGACTCGACAAAAAGGGGTTCTTTGAAACCCTTTGGACCGGTGGATCCTATATGCCGCCCGCAAGCGGCAAATAGGCCAGGCTTCTCCCACAAGTAGGCCGCCCCGGTCCACGGCAGCGCCCGCTGCACGTCGTACGCTGCTTCGTTTTTTCTGTTTCTTTTTTGCGGGTTTTTTCCTACTGTATATTTTTCTGGTTTTTATTGCTTTTAATGCTTTAATTATTTACTTATATTTTATTTGTTATTTATATTGTATTAATAAACTATGAGGAATTCTTAATACATGGTGAATATTTAATGCAGTGAACATTCTGTAATATATATTGAAAAATTTCTAAATATACAATGATTTTTTGTAATATATGGTGAATTTTTGTAAATATATGGTTAACATAGTTTTATTATATATTGATCATTTTAATGAACACTGAACATTTTTCTAATACATGGAGAACTATTTTTTAATGTAATAAGATGAACATATTTTTAATATGCAATGAAGTTTTTTTTAACTCATACTAGAAAAATGAAGAGGGAGAAACAGGAAATCCCTCTTGCGCCCGAGTAGGCCCGCTGATTTGCATTGCATTAGACGTGTCCCCCTCTACTGTTTGACGCCAACGGATGAACTGGGCTTCACTAGACAGGCTTTGGACTTTGGAACTGGATGGGCCAATGTCCACTAGACATGTGTTGTGTGATGTCATTTGTTGGACCAATTGACCTAAACTCCGCCACGTATATGTTACGGGTGCCGCTACGCGTCGGCCGGTGGATGTATTAGAAACATCCGCCGCATGGATCTTCGTTGGATCCGCGTCCTGACAGCCGTCGGATGTAACCACCACTCCTTACTTTCTGCAACAACCAGTAAGTTTCAAAAACAGATTCCCCTGTCCGCCGTCCTGCCACGGCTGCGCTCAGCGCGGCGCTAGCCCCCACCGCCGCAAAATCGTTGCCGATGGCGCATGGGGGGGAACTAGTCCTTCCGTGCAAAATCCTGCAACAACATGGCGTACCACATCGCGCGGTAGATGTTGGGATCCGACACAAATCAAGCTCGCCAGGGCCCCTACTTCGAGAACAGTTGCGACCATCGTTCTCAGCTCCGACCGTCGCCCGTGGGCTTCCTCCGCAAGCTGTAGTATCATCATGGTTCATAGCCCCCGTTGTGTTTCCTAAAACTAGTTCGACCAGATCACATCAGAACAGCTGGGTGAGTGTCCTAACTCTAAAAACATGAACAACTGCGTGTCTCCGAAAACTCATGAAAAACCTATCTATCAGAAACATGGCTAGAATTACATTTGTTTCATGTGTGTGGCAGCTAGAAAATCATTTTTGTTTCATGTGTAGGGGGTGGAACCAAGGCACATCCCCACTCCTCTGTCTGCTTCTTATGTCTCTGCAACATGATACCCTATGTTACTTGTTATTTAACAACCTATTTGATGAAAAAAGCAAAATAAATCACTCTGATGCCGTTTTGAAATGTGTATGCTTATGTGAGAAAAAACCACATTGATTGAAAAACTGTGTGCTATGTAGCTGGAAAACTATTGATTGATGTATTTGTGTTCTTGAATTTGTGAAAAAACATTAGAACTGTTGATACCAAGTATATGAAAATTTAACTATTGCACAATACCTCTCTTTATAAAAGGAAACATGTTCTCTCATTTCAGGAAGCTGGGACTGAAGGTGAAGAAAGCTATGTCCAACAAAACTTTTATGTCGATAATCATGAAGATTCAAATGGTTTGTTGCATGCTGATGATGTGATGTAAGACGATTCAGATGATGGAGATGTTTCATCACAGCTACTACCGCCCTATGTTGGCATGGAAATAGCCACTACCTCCCTATATCGGCATGGCGTTTGACACAATTGAGTGTTGGAATATGCCCTAGAGGCAATAATAAATTAGTTATTATCGGTTTTCTCTGTTCATGATAATCGTTTATTATCCATGCTAGAATTGTATTGATTGGAAACTCAAATACATGTGTGGATACATAGACAACAACATGTCCCTAGAAAGCCTCTACGGACTAGCTCGTTGATCAAAGATGGCTATGGTTTCCTAGCCATGGACATGAGTTGTCATTTGATAACGGGATCACATCATTAGGAGAATGATGTGATGGACAAGACCCAAACTATAAATGTAGCATATGATCGTATCAAGTTTATTGCTATAGTTTTTTGCATGTCAAGTATATGTTCCTATGACCATGAGATCATGCAACCCATTGACACCGGAGGAGTACCTTGTGTGTACCAAACATCGCAACATAACTGGGTGACTATAAAGGTGCTCTGCATGTATCTCCTAGGGTGTCTATTGAGTTGGCATGGATCAGGACTGGGATTTGTCACTTCGTATGATGGAGAGGTATCTCAGGGCCCACTCGATAATACAACATCATAGTAAGCTTGTGATACGTCTCCAACGTATCTACCTTTTCAAACACTTTTGCCCTTTTTTGGACTCTAACTTGCATGATTTGAATGGAACTAACCCGGACTGACGTTGTTTTCAGCAGAATTGCCATGGTGTTATTTTTGTGCAGAAATAAAAGTTCTCGGAATGAACTGAAAATTCACGGAGACACATTTTGGAATTTATAAAAAATATTGGCAAAAGAATCATCGTAAGGGGGCCCACACCCTGTCCACGAGGGTGCAGGGCGCCCCCCCAAGGGGGCGCTCCCCTGCCTCGTGGGCCCCTTGAGGCTCCACCTACGTCAACTCCAACTATATATATTCACGTTCGGGGATAAAAAAAAATCAGAGAGAAGGATTCATTGCGTTTTACGATACGGAGCCGCCGCCAAGCCCTAATCTTCATCGGGAGGGCTAATCTAGAGTCCGTTCGGGGCTCCGGAGAGGGGAATCCGTCGCCATCGTCATCATCAACCTTCCTCCATCACCAATCTCATGATGCTCACCGCTGTGTGTGAGTAATTCCATCGTAGGCTTGGTGGACGGTGATGGGTTGGATGAGATTTATCATGTAATCGAGTTAGTGTTGTTAGGGTTTGATCCCTAGTATCCATTATGTTCTAAGATTGATGTTGCTATGACTTTGCTATGCTTAATGCTTGTAATTAGGGCCCGAGTGCCATGATTTCAGATCTAAACTTATTAAGTTTTCATGAATATATGTGAGTTCTTGATCCTATCTTGCAAGTCAATAGTCACCTACTATGTGTTATGACCGGTAACCCCGAAGTGACAATAATCGGGACCACTCCCGGTGATGACTGTAGTTTGAGGAGTTCATGTATTCACTAAGTGTTAATGCTTTGGTCCAGTACTCTATTAAAAGGAGGCCTTAATATCCCTTAGTTTCCAATAGGACCCCGCTACCACGGGAGGGTAGGACAAAATATATCATGCAAGTTCTTTTCCATAAGAACGTATGACTATATTCGGAATACATGCCTACATTACATTGATGAACTGGAGCTAGTTCTGTGTCACCCTATGTTATAACTGTTGCATGAGGAATCGCGTCCGACATAATTATCCATAATTGTTCCATTACCTACGAGCTTTTCACATATTGATCTTTGCTTAGTTACTTTTCTGTTGCCATTGTTAAGATTGCTACAAAAACTACTACTGTTACTGATACGTCTCCAACATATCTATCATTTTTGATTGCTCCATGCTATATTATCTACTGTTTTGGACATTATTGGGCTTTATTATCCACTTTTATATTATTTTTGGGACTAACCTATTAATCGGAGGCCCAGCCCAGAATTGATGTTTTTTTTGCCTATTGTAGGGTTTCGAAGAAAAGGAATATCAAACGGAGTCCAAACGGAATGAAACCTCCGGGAACGTGATTTTCTCACCGAACAAGATCCAGGAGACTTGGACCCTACATCAAGAAATAAAGGAGGAGGCCACGAGGTAGGGGGGGCGTGCCTACCCCCCCAGGCGCGCCCTCCACCCTCGTGAGCCCCCCGTTACTCCATCGACGTACTCCTTCCTCCTATATATACCTACGTACCCCCAAACGATCAGATATGGAGCCAAAACCCTAATTCCACTGCCATAACTTCCTGGATCCACGAGATCCCATCTTGGGGCCTGTTCCGGAGCTCTGCCGGAGGGGGCATCCATCACGGAGGGCTTCTACATCAACACCATAGCCTCTCCGATGAAGTGTGAGTAGTTTACTTCAGACCTTCGGGTCCATAGTTATTAGCTAGATGGCTTCTTCTCTCTTTTTGGATCTCAATACAATGTTCTCCCCCTCTCTTGTGGAGATCTATTCGATGTAATCTTCTTTTTGCGGTGTGTTTGTTGAGAACGATGAATTGTGGGTTTGTGATCAAGATTATCTATGAGAAATATTTGAATCTTCTCTGAATTATTTTATGTATGATTGGTTATCTTCGCAAGTCTCTTCAAATTATCAGTTTGGTTTGGCCTACTAGATTGATCTTTCTTGCAATGGGAGAAATGCTTAGCTTTGGATTCAATCTGCGGTGTCCTTTCCCAGTGACAGTAGGGGCAGCAAGGCACGTATTGTATTGTTGCCATCAAGGATAACAAGATGGGTTTTTTATCATATTGCATGAATTTATCCCTCTATAGCATGTCATCTTGCTTAAGGCGTTACTCTGTTTTCATGAACTTAATACTCTAGATGCATGCTGGATAGCGGTTGATGAGTGGAGTAATAGTAGTAGATGCAGGCAGAAGTCGGTCTACTTGTCTCGGACGTGATGCCTATATACATGATCATACCTAGATATTCTCATAACTATGCTCAATTCTGTCAATTGCTCAACAGTAATTCATTCACCCACCGTAAAATACTTATGCTCTTGAGAGAAGCCACTAGTGAAACCTATGGCCCCCGGGTCTATCTTCATCATATTAATCTTCCAATACTTAGTTATTTCCTTTGCTTTTTTACTTTGCTTTTATTTTACTTTGCATCTTTATCACAAAAATACGAAAAATATTATCCTATCATATCTATCAGATCTCACTCTCGTAAGTGACGTGAAGGGATTGACAACCCCTTATCGCGTTGGTTGCGAGGAGCTATTTGTTTTGTGCAGGTACTAGGGACTTCGCGCGTGGCCTCCTACTGGATTGATACCTTGGTTCTCAAAAACTAAGGGAAATACTTACGCTACTTTGCTGCCTCATCCTTTCCTCTTCAAGGAAATCCAACGCAGTGCTCAATAGGTAGCAAGAAGATTTCTGGCGCCGTTGCCGGGTAGGTTCGCGCAAGTCAAGATTTGACTCCCGACAACGAGCCATTTCTGACACCGTTGCCAGGGAGTCTACGCAAAAGTCAACATACCAAGTACCCATCACAACCCTTATCTCCCGCATTACATTATTTGTCATTTGCCTCTCATTTTCCTCTCCCCCACTTCACCCTTGCCGTTTTATTCGCCCTCTCTCTCTCTATCCTCCCTCTCTTCCTCTATTTGTCCGCTTGCTTTTTGTTTGCTTGTGTGTTGGATTGCTTGCTTGTCACGATGGCTCAAGATAACACTAAATTGTGTGACTTTACCAATACCAACAACAATGATTTTATTAGCACTCCAATTTCTCCTCTTACCGATGCTGAATCTTGTGAAATTAATGCCGCTTTGCTGAATCTTGTCATGAAAGATCCGTTTTCCGGCCTTCCTAGTGAAGATGCCGCTACCCATCTAAATAGCTTCGTTGATTTGTGTGATATGCAAAAGAAGAAAGATGTGGATAATGATATTGTTAAATTGAAGCTATATCCTTTTTCTCTTAGAGATCGTGCTAAAGCTTGGTTTTCGTCTTTGCCTAAAAATAGTATTGATTCTTGGAACAAGTGCAAAGATGCTTTTATCTCTAAGTATTTTACTCCCGCTAAGATCATCTCCCTTAGAAATGATTTTATGAATTTTAAGCAACTTGATCATGAACATGTTGCACAAGCTTAGGAGAGGATGAAATTAATGATACGTAATTTCCCTACTCATGGTTTGAATTTGTGGATGATTATACAAAAATTTTATGCCGGATTGAATTTTGCTTCTAGAAATCCTTTGGATTCGGCCACGGGAGGCACTTTTATGGAAATCACTTTAGGAGAAGCTACTAAACTCCTAGATAATATTATGGATAATTATTCTCAATGGCATACTGAAAGATCTACTAATAAAAAGGTGCATGCGATAGAAGAAATTAATGTTTTGAGTGGAAAGATAGATGAAGTTATGAAATTATTTGCTAGTAAGAGTGTTTCTTCTGATCCTAATGACATGCCATTGTCTACTATGATTGAGAATAATAATGAATCTATGGATGTGAATTTTGTTGGTAGGAACAATTTTGGTAACAACGCGTATAGAGGAAATTTTAATCCTAGGCCTTATCCTAGTAATCCCTCTAATAATTATGGTAATTCCTACAACAATTCTTATGGAAATTATAATAAGATGCCCTCTGATTTTGAATCTTATATTAAAGAATTTATTACTTCGCAAAAGAATTTCAATGCTTTGATTGAAGAAAAATTGCTTAAGATTGATGAGTTGGCTAGGAACGTTGACAGAATTTCTCTTGATGTTGATTCTTTGAAACTTAGATCTATTCCACCTAAGCATGATATCAATGAGTCTCTCAAAGCCATGAGAATTTCCATTGATGAGTGCAAAGAAAGAACCGCTAGGATGCGTGCTAAGAAAGATGCCTTTATAAGAGTGTGTTCTTCTAGTTCCTATGAAAATACAGATGAAGATCTAAAAGTTATTGATGTGTCCCCTATTAAATATTTGTTTTGCATTATGAATCTTGATAATGATGGGACTGAATATGATCCACCTTTACCTAGAAGGCGTTCTAAATATTTGGAGTTTTTAGATCTTGATGCTAAATTTGATAAAAGTGGGATTGAAGAAATTAAAACGCTAGATGTTGCTAAACCCACTATTTTGGATTTCAAGGAATTTAATTATGAAAATTTCTCTTTGATTGATTGTATTTCCTTGTTGCAATCCGTGCTAAATTCTCCTCATGCTTATAGTCAAAATAAAGCGTTTACTAAACATATCGTTGATGCCTTGATGCAATCTTGTGAAGAAAAACTTGAGTTGGAAGTTTCTATCCCTAGAAAACTTTATGAGGAGTGGGAACCAACTATTAAAATTAAGATTAAAGATCATGAGTTCTATGCTTTATGTGATTTGGGTGCTAGTGTTTCCACGATTTCAAAGACTTTGTGTGATTAGTTAGGTTTCCGTGATTTTGATGATTGCTCTCTAAACTTGCACCTTGCGGATTCCACTATTAAGAAACCAATGGGCAGAATTAATGATGTTCTTATTATCGCAAATAGGAATTATGTGCCCGTAGATTTTATTGTTCTTGACATAGATTACAATCCTTCATGTCCTATTATTCTTGGTAGACCTTTCCTTAGAACGATTGGTGCAATTATTGATATGAAGGAAGGAAATATTAGATTCCAATTTCCGTTAAGGAAAGGCATGGAACAATTTCCTAGAAAGAAAATTAAATTACCTTATGAATCTATTATGAGAGCCACTTATGGATTGCCTACCAAAGATGGCCATACCTAGATCTATCCTTGCTTTTTATGC